>NW_024870994.1:1637500-1891219 GCF_019054845.1 Dipodomys spectabilis | reverse complement strand
GCCTGAGCCATTTGGAAGGAGGACCTGTGATGAGTTACAATGGAAGGAAGCAGGAAGCCGACCCCTGGCCCGAGGCTCGGCACCAGCCAGGCCCCAGCCAGGCCACCCGTGAAGCCGTGTTGTGGGACCCTTTCAATGGCTGAGGAGGACGGTGGGGGCAGGACGCAGGTCCCGGGACCCCACCATGCAAGTGAGGAAAGAAACATCCAGGCTGAAGCCCAGGGATCAGGACTATAATCCCAGATCTGAGGACCACGGTTCAAAGCCAGCCCAGGTTGGAAAGTCCATGAGACTCATATCTCCAATAAACCACTAGAAAACCGGAAGTGGCGCTGTGGCTCAAGCGGTGGAGCGCTCGCCTTGAGCTGAAGAACCGAGGAACAGCGCCCAGGCCGAGTTCAAGCCCATAACAACAACGAGATCTATGGAAGAGGGGAAGGGCTGGAGAGGGGGTGTAGAGAGGCTGAGACTGGAGGAGTGTGGAGAGGGGAGGGCGAGGGCTGGCGTGGTGAGGAGTGAGGCTTGAGGCCATGCCCGGCTGGGAGGTCCCGGCGCAGCATGCTCAGCTGCACTGCGGCCCACCAGGAGTCCAGCGCCCCCTCCCCTTCCCCCTTCCAGAAACTGCCGGGCGCCAGGCTCTGTGGCTGGTGGCCAACTAGGTCAGGTCATCAAGCTGCTTTCCTTCCTTTTTTGCAGAAGGGCAACTAAGGCTCAGAGAGGCAGAGTGACCTGCCCAAGGCCACACAGCAGCAAGCATCAGGCTGGGGTTGGCGCTGGGTGTTGCCCTCCGCGTCTTCATGCGGGGCGTGGTGGGGGGTTCGTAGCCAGTCAGGTCCTCAGTGACCCCTCTGTTGGGATGGTGGTCCCCAAAGTGCTGAGGCGGGACTCCCTTCAGGACTCCTTCCAAGGGGCGCTTGATGGCGGCGGAGAGACACTGAGCTGGGGCCCAGCCCGGTGCTCCCATGCCCAGGGACCGAGGCCGGCGGCCGCATCCTGCCTGAAACAAAACAGGAAATGTCAGCCAGTCCCTGGTCCGTCGGGAGACGCCGCTGCGTCCCAGGCCGCTGTGTGCCATGGGAGGGAGACGCGGCTCGCGAAGCCAGCCAGGGCTGTGGGCAGGCCAGCCAGCTTCTGGAAAGATCCCCGGGAGCAGCTCCCTGGCCTTCTGGGGCTCCAGGCCGCCCTGCTCCTCCTGCCTCAGTGTCCCCTCTGTGAAGGAGACAGTCTCCACCCGCGCGTCTGAGCGGCCGGTGTCGTCCGGTGAAGTGGACACGGAGCCGCTGCCCCTCCCTCGGCTACCTACGCCCCCCCACGCCCACCCGACTCCACTCAGCGCCCACCAGACCCCCAGGGCGCCATCCGTCAGAGCCCGTCTGTGTTTGGGGCTTTTTATCAAAAACAAAGACAAAAAACAGGCCCAGGGCTTGAACTCTGGGCCTGGGCGCCGTCCCTCAGCTCTGTGTGTGTGTGCGTGTGTGCGCGCATGTGTGTGCGTGTGTGTGTGTGTGTGTGTGTGTGTGTGGTGTGTCCTGGGCCTGAGCTCTGGGCCTGGATGCCGTCCTTCAGCTCTGTGTGTGTGTGTGTGTGTGTGGTGCGTCCTGGGCTTGAACTCTGGGCCTGGGCGCTGTCCCTCAGCTCTTCAGCTCAAGGTGAGCGCTCTACCACTTGAGCCACAGCACCACTTCCGGCTTTTTCTGTGTCTGTGGTGCTGAGGATTTGAACCCAGGGCTTCATGCATGAGAGGCAAGCACTCTACTGCTGAGCCACACTCCCAGCTGCTGTTCTGTGTGTGAGGCAGAGTCTTGCTCCAGCCCAGGCCGGGTCTCCAGCCGCCACCCTCCTGTCCTCACCTAGTGGGTCCACGCTGACTTCTGCCATTAGGGTCAGCTCCCACCCACCCCCACCCACCCCCACCTGCCCCCATTCCAGACCAGAGACCAGGGCCCCCCTGCCTCTCCCCCCCGCCCCCCCAAGGTTTGCTGGTCTGAGGCTGGGGTGCTCGGGCCATGGCAGGCTTCGGCTTGCTGGACCAGATGGGAGCTGGGGCTGGAGCAGAGGGGAAGCAAGTGTGGTCTCCCCTCGGTCTCTGGGCCCGGTGGGGAGTGCAGGGGTGCGGGGGGGGGGGCAGGGCAGCGGGGGGGGGGCAGGGCAGCGAGGGGGGGCAGGGGTGCGGGGGGGGGCAGGGCAGCGAGGGGGGGGCAGGGGTGCGGGGGGGGGCAGGGCAGCGAGGGGGGGCAGGGCAGCGAGGGGGGGCAGGGGTGCGGGGGGGCAGGGGTGCGGGGGGGCAGGGCAGCGGGGGGGGGCAGGGGTGCGGGGAGGGGCAGGGCAGCGAGGGGGGGCAGGGCAGCGAGGGGGGCAGGGCAGCGGGGGGGGGGCAGGGCAGCGGGGGGGGGGGCAGGGGTGCGGGGGGGCAGGGCAGCGGGGGGGGCAGGGCAGCGGGGGGGGCAGGGGTGCGGGGGGGCAGGGGTGCGGGGGGGGGCAGGGCAGCGGGGGGGGGCAGGGGTGCAGGGGGGGGCAGGGCAGCGGGGGGGGCAGGGCAGCGGGGGGGGGCAGGGGTGCGGGGGGGGCAGGGGTGCGGGGGGGGCAGGGCAGCGAGGGGGGGCAGGGGTGCGGGGGGGGCAGGGCAGCGGGGGGGGGGCAGGGCAGCGGGGGGGGCAGGGGTGCGGGGGGGCAGGGGTGCGGGGGGGGGCAGGGCAGCGAGGGGGGGCAGGGGTGCGGGGGGGGGCAGGGCAGCGGGGGGGGGCAGGGGTGCGGGGGGGGGCAGGGCAGCGGGGGGGGCAGGGCAGCGGGGGGGGGCAGGGGTGCGGGGGGGGGCAGGGCAGCGAGGGGGGGCAGGGGTGCGGGGGGGGCAGGGGTGCGGGGGGGGCAGGGCAGCGAGGGGGGGCAGGGGTGCGGGGGGGGGCAGGGGTGCGGGGGGGGGCAGGGCAGCGGGGGGGGCAGGGCAGCGGGGGGGGGGCAGGGCAGCGGGGGGGGCAGGGGTGCGGGGGGGGCAGGGCAGTGAGGGGGGGCAGGGCAGCGAGGGGGGGCAGGGCAGCGGGGGGGGGGCAGGGCAGCGGGCGGGGCAGGGCAGCGGGGGGGCAGGGCAGCGGGGGGGGGGCAGGGGTGCGGGGGGGGGGCAGGGCAGCGGGGGGGGGCAGGGGTGCGGGGGGGGGCAGGGCAGCGGGGGGGGCAGGGCAGCGGGGGGGGCAGGGGTGCGGGGGGGCAGGGGTGCGGGGGGGCAGGGCAGCGGGGGGGGGCAGGGGTGCGGGGAGGGGCAGGGCAGTGAGGGGGGGCAGGGCAGCGAGGGGGGCAGGGCAGCGGGGGGGGGCAGGGCAGCGGGGGGGGGCAGGGGTGCGGGGGGGGCAGGGCAGCGGGGGGGGGCAGGGCAGCGGGGGGGGCAGGGGTGCGGGGGGGCAGGGGTGCGGGGGGGGGCAGGGCAGCGAGGGGGGGCAGGGGTGCGGGGGGGGGCAGGGCAGCGGGGGGGGGCAGGGGTGCAGGGGGGGGCAGGGCAGCGGGGGGGGCAGGGCAGCGGGGGGGGCAGGGGTGCGGGGGGGGCAGGGCAGCGAGGGGGGGCAGGGGTGCGGGGGGGGCAGGGCAGCGGGGGGGGGCAGGGCAGCGGGGGGGGCAGGGGTGCGGGGGGGCAGGGGTGCGGGGGGGGGCAGGGCAGCGAGGGGGGGCAGGGGTGCGGGGGGGGGCAGGGCAGCGGGGGGGGGCAGGGGTGCGGGGGGGGGGCAGGGCAGCGGGGGGGGCAGGGCAGCGGGGGGGGCAGGGGTGCGGGGGGGGGCAGGGCAGCGAGGGGGGGCAGGGGTGCGGGGGGGGCAGGGGTGCGGGGGGGGCAGGGGTGCGGGGGGGGCTGGGGTGCGGGGGGGGCAGGGCAGCGAGGGGGGGCAGGGGTGCGGGGGGGGGCAGGGGTGCGGGGGGGGGCAGGGCAGCGGGGGGGCAGGGCAGCGGGGGGGGGGCAGGGCAGCGGGGGGGGCAGGGGTGCGGGGGGGGCAGGGCAGTGAGGGGGGGCAGGGCAGCGAGGGGGGGGGCAGGGCAGCGGGGGGGGGGCAGGGCAGCGGGGGGGGGCAGGGCAGCGGGCGGGGCAGGGCAGCGGGGGGGCAGGGCAGCGGGGGGGGGGCAGGAGTGCGGGGGGGGGCAGGGCAGCGGGGGGGGGGCAGGGCAGCGGGGGGGGGGCAGGGCAGCGGGGGAGTGCAGGGGTGCGGGGGGGGGGCAGGGCAGCGGGGGGGGGCAGGGGTGCGGGGGGGGGCAGGGCAGCGGGGGGGGCAGGGCAGAGGGGGGGGGCAGGGCAGCGGGGGGGGCAGGGCAGCGGGGGGGGCAGGGGTGCGGGGGGGGCAGGGCAGCGGGGGGGGGCAGGGCAGCGGGGGGGGCAGGGCAGCGGGGGGGGCAGGGGTGCGGGGGGGGGCAGGGCAGCGGGGGGGGGCAGGGCAGCGGGGTGGGGCAGGGCAGCGGGGGGGGCAGGGCAGCGAGGGGGGGCAGGGCAGCGGGGGGGGGCAGGGGTGCGGGGGGGGGCAGGGCAGCGAGGGGGGGCAGGGCTGGATCCAGGTCCTCAGATGGGAGGAAACGGAGCTGGACAGGACCCTGAGCAGCCAGGCCCGGGGTCCCCCACCGCTGGGCCTCCTGCTCAGACCTGCACCTCAGGCAGGTGCGGGGGGGGGGGGACCCCCCAGGGCCCCCCACTGCTGGGCCCGGCTGTCCACCTGTCTGGTCCTCCTCCACACTTCTCATCAGACGGGACACTGTCGTTATAGGTTCTAACAATACAATTCCAAGCAGCCGGGCCGAGCTGCCCCGAGTGAGCCGGGCCGGGGTCGGCTGGGGGGGCACCGCGGGGAGGGGCTGGAAGGCCCCGGCTGCACACGGAGGTCCGCGCTCTGCCCGAAGATGGGACCAGAAACAGGTGGTCCAGGGTTTCCTGACCCGGGCTGCGCCCGCATGGCCGCTGCGGTCATGTCGGGAGCCCGCCGCGGCCCCCGCCCCCGCTCCCGGGGACAGGGAAGAGCAGTCACCTGTCCTGGCACGTCCGGGTGGCCGCCTGTGGCCCGCCCTCAGCCCCACTTCCTCAGCCTCCTGGGCCCTGCCCTCAGGCCTCCGCCCGGGGAGCAGGGAGGATTGGCTGTGGAGGCCCAGCCGCCCCCGGCCACCTCCCTGGGGTCTCCCAATCCCCCTGCACCTGTTCACTCAGTCCTGGCTGCCCCAGGGCCTTTGCCCTACTTCCTCCCCTCTCCAGCCTCCAATCCCTGCAGTCCCCCACACTGATTGGTTCCTGGAGTCTCTCCAGGCTTGTCTTCCGGGTCTGCAGGCGGTCTCCTGCGGCTGGGCCTTCTCCCACGGAGCTGTCCGTGCCCCAGCGCAAGGCCTCGGCCTGCCCCTGACCCCTGACCCCTGCCTGCTCACACCGGGCCCCGGCTCACACCTGGGCTGCTCTGATGGAGGCTTCTTGCCGGTTATGGGCATGGATGGGGTGCGTCTCCAGGGTGCTGCTGGGGGCGCCGGGGAGTCTGGGGCCCGGCTCTGTCCCCGCAGCTCCCTGCTGCGTCTGTGGCCCAGGGCAGGGGCAGCGCCGGGCTGACCTGTCCCTCTGCGCAGGTGGCCACCAGGGTGGCCAGCGTGACCCCTGGGGCCGGGGACAGACAGCGACAGCAGCCCACCACCAGTAAGCCCGAGCAGTCAGCGTGGCACCTCCTCTTTACTTCCCCGTGCCTCGGTCTCCCCTTGTGTGAAGACGGAATTGTAAGGACGGAACTAGCGTTGAAACAGCTCGGGAAAGGGTCGCCCGCGCACTCCGTGCCGCCACGGAGGGCCTCGGCCCTCAGCCTCTGTTTTCCTGGTCCTCTCCGGGCCCCCTGCTGTCCCAGGAGCCGGGCACAGGGCATGGTGACAAGGCCTGGCTCTGGAGGTTGCTGGAAGAGGTTCCAGTCGCCCAAGCCAGCGCGCACAGCCAGGGCGTGAGCTTGCTGCCCACGCTGGTGGGGAAGGAAAAATACCTTCTCAGAAACCCTCTACTGGCTCACAGTGTAGCCTGGCTTCCCTGCTGCCCCCCCCCCCCCGCCCCATTTATCCACACCAGGCACGTCCCGGCCACAGGGCCTTTGCACGGCTGTTCCCTCTGCTCAAATGCTCTTCCAGCCCTCAGGTATGGGCAGGCCTCCCTCCTTCCCCTCTCCCAGGTGTTCAAGCTCCACGGGGGCGAGGCCCTTCCTCGGCAGACCAGCAGCTCTCGCCCGTGCCCGCAGCTCCAGCACCGACGCGTGGAGTGGAGGGGGTGCTCTATCGCCACCCCTCAGTGCCCGTGACCCCCGAGGCCCAACAGAACAGCCAGGGCCCCTACAGCTGGGCCAGGGGCCCGTGGGACGTTGGGCAGGATGGGGGGGGGGGTCTTCCCTCCCTTGGTCTGGCCTGGCCTGGCCACGGAGTCCTCACCCAGAGCTTTCTGGAAGGAAGCCGGGGCCCTGGCTCCGTCTGGGGCAATGGCTGGTGAGTCAGCCCCGTGCTCTGACCACCAGCCCACACATGGTGGTGCGGATGGAGACACCGGGCCTACGTGGCTTTCGTGGCTGGGGTTGGTGAAGCCCCTCCCAGGCAGGCCATGGGGGGTGGAGGGGGAGGGGCACGAGTTCCATTCGCAGGACATGGCCTAGACCAGACACAGGCACTTCTGGGGGTGCACCTACTTCTCCCCATTCCTCTATGGGCAGGTGTTGGCCACTGGCTTCTGCAGGGCAGGGTGGATACCTCCAGGTGCCCGGCCTTCCCCAGGAAGATTCCGCCCATCCACGCCACCATCCTGACGTCAGCACGGCTCAGCCTCGTTTGCTGCGCCCCTCCCCCCCCACCAAGAGACTGAGGTTTCAGGGCTGGGGTTTGAGGTTACATTACCAAAAGGTAAGCGGGAACGTGGCTCAGTGGCAGCGTGCTGGCCTAGCATGCACGGAGCCCTGGGTTCCATTCCTCAGTACCACAGACACAGAAAAAGCCAGAAGTGGCGCTGTGGCTCAAGCGGTAGAGTGCTAGCCTTGAGCAAAAGACCCTCAGGGACAGTGCCCAGGCCTTGAGTTCAAGCCCCAGGACTGGCAAAAAAGAAAAGAAAGAAAGAAAGAAAGAAAGGAAGGAAGGAAGGAAGGAAGGAAGAAAAGGAAGGAAGGAAGGGAAGGAAAGAAGGGAAGGAAGGAAAGGAAGGAAGGAAGGAGATGAGCTGGCCAGGCCTGAGCACCACAGGCCCCTTTTGCTCTGGGAGAAATTTCTTCCCTAAGCCGGGCGCCGGCGGCTCCCGCCTGTCACCCTAGCTACTCAGGAGGCTGAGATCTGAGGGTCACAGGTCAAAGCCAGCCTGGCAGGAAAGTCTATGAGACTCTTAAGGGCAACTCAGCACCAGAAAACCAGATGTAGAGCTGTGGTTCAAGTGGTAGAGCACCAAACTTGAGTGGAAAAAGTTTGGTGACAGTGCTTAGTACCTAAATTCAACACCAGTACCTACACAAAAGAAAAGAAAGGCAGGGCCAAAGAAACAAGCCGGCCATGTACCAACTCCTCTGCCACATGGCTGCTTCCCACAGTCCTCGGCACACAGCAGGTGCTCAGGACTCAGCTTGCATTCCTGCAGGGTGAAAGTGGGGCTGGGCCCGCGGAGGAGCCATGACCCCGAGTTCACGCAGGTAGACAGGCCGCTCCAGGTCCTCTCAGCTCAGTGGTCGGCGAGGCCCCGCTGGTCGGCAGACAGAAAGACGGGAGGCCCAGGCAGCCGGGACCTCTGTCCACTCCTGACACCCCCCACTTCCCTGGCTTCCCAGCCCCGAGGGCCTTGGGGACTGTCCCAGCAGACTGGCTTGTTCTTGAAACTTCCATCCAGGAAGTGAGGAGTGGGTAGGAGAGCCCAAGTCCAGGGGCATACCTTAGCCTCCCGCCTGGCACCCGAGGGACCCCAGCAGGTGGACACATTCTCTCTCCCTTCTGGGGGAGGCCATTGATGCCTGGATGAATAGGCGGATAGATGATGAATGGATAGATGGGTGAACAGATGACAGATGACAGATGATGGATGGGTGGGTGAATGGATGAACAGATGATGGGTGGATGGATGGGTGGATGAATGATGGATGGGTGGATGAATGGGTGAATGGATGGATGATGGAAGAATGGGTAGATAGATGGGTAAATGGGTGGAGGGTGGATGGATGATGGATAGATAGATGGATGAGTGGGTGGGTGGGTGAGTGGATGGTGGATGGATGGATAGGTGGATGGGTGGGTGGGTAAATGGGTGGATGGATAGAGGGATGGGTGGGTGGGTGGGTGGGTGGATGGCTGGGTGGCTGGATGGATAGAGGGATGGGTGGGTGGGTGGATAGGTGGGTGGCTGGATGGATAGAGGGATGGGTGGGTTGCTGAGTAAATAGAGGGATAGGTGGGTGAGTAAGTGGATGGGTGGGTGGCTGGGTGGATGGAGGGATGGGTGAGTGGATAGAGGGATGGGTGGGTAGGTGGATAGGTGGATGGCTGGATGGATAGAGGGATGGATAGGTGGGTGGGTGGGTGGGTGGGTGGGTGGAGGGATGGATAGAGGGTTGGGTTGGTGGGTGGGTGGATGGCTAGCTGGCTGGATGGATAGAAGGATGGGTGGGTGGGTGGATAGGTGGATGGAGGGATGGGTGGGTGGGTAAGTGGATGGGTGGATGGGTGGGTGGGTGGAGGGATGGGTGGGTGGGTAAGTGGATGGGTGGATGGCTGGGTGGATGGAGGGATGGGTGGGTGGGTGGATAGGTGGATGGCTGGGTGGATGGAGGGATGGATAGGTGGGTGGGTGGGTGGGTGGATGGCTGGGTGGATGGAGGGATAGGTGGATGGCTGGGTGGGTGGGTGGATAGGTGGATGGCTGGGTGGATGGAGGGATGGGTGGGTGGGTGGATGGCTGGGTGGATGGAGGGATGTCTGGGTGGGTGGGTGGATAGGTGGATGGAGGGATGGATAGGTGGGTGGGTGGGTGGGTGGATGGCTGGGTGGATGGAGGGATGGGTGGGTGGCTGGCTGGATAGAGGGATGGGTGGGTGGCTGGCTGGATGGAGGAATGGGTGGGTGGGTGGGTAAGTGGATGGGTGGGTGGCAGGATGGATAGAGGGATGGGTGGGTGGGTGGGTGGATGGGTGGCTGGCTGGATGGATAGAGGGATGAGTGGGTGGGTGGGTAGGTGGATGGCTGGGTGGATGGAGGGATGGGTGGGTGGGTGGATGGGTGGATGGCTGGGTGGGTGGGTAGATGGCTGGGTGGATGGAGGGATAGGTGGATGGCTGGGTGGATGGAGGGATGGATAGGTGGGTGGGTGGATGGCTGGGTGGATGGAGGGATAGGTGGATGGCTGGGTGGGTGGGTGGATAGGTGGATGGCTGGGTGGATGGAGGAATGGGTGGGTGGGTGGATGGCTGGGTGGATGGAGGGATGGGTGGGTGGATGGAGGGATGGGTGGGTGGATGGGTGGGTGGGTGGATGGGTGGATGGAGGGATGGCTGGGTAGGTGGAGGGATGGCTGGGTGGGTGGGTGGATGGAGGGATGGCTGGGTGGGTGGGTGGATGGAGGGATGGGTGGGTGGGTGGATGGAGGGATGGCTGGGTGGGTGGGTGGGTGGGTGGATGGAGGGATGGCTGGGTGGGTGGGTGGATGGAGGGATGGGTGGGTGGGTGGGTGGGTGGATGGAGGGATGGCTGGGTGGGTGGGTGGGTGGGTGGATGGAGGGATGGCTGGGTGGGTGGGTGGATGGAGGGATGGGTGGGTGGGTGGGTGGATGGAGGGATGGCTGGATGGCTGGGTGGGTGGGTGGGTGGGTGGGTGGATGGAGGGATGGGTGGGTGGGTGGGTGGATGGAGGGATGGCTGGGTGGGTGGATGGAGGGATGGGTGGGTGGGTGGGTGGATGGAGGGATGGCTGGGTGGGTGGGTGGATGGAGGGATGGGTGGGTGGGTGGGTGGATGGAGGGATGGCTGGATGGCTGGGTGGGTGGGTGGGTGGGTGGATGGAGGGATGGGTGGGTGGGTGGGTGGGTGGGTGGATGGAGGGATGGCTGGGTGGGTGGGTGGATGGGTGGGTGGCTGGGTGGGTGGGTGGATGGAGGGATGGCTGGGTGGGTGGGTGGATGGGTGGATGGAGGGATGGGTGGATGGGTGGATGGAGGGATGGGTGGGTGGCTGGGTGGGTGGGTGGATGGAGGGATGGCTGGGTGGGTGGGTGGATGGGTGGATGGAGGGATGGGTGGATGGGTGGATGGAGGGATGGGTGGGTGGGTGGATGGAGGGATGGCTGGGTGGGTGGGTGGATGGAGGGATGGGTGGGTGGGTGGGTGGATGGAGGGATGGCTGGGTGGGTGGGTGGGTGGGTGGATGGAGGGATGGCTGGGTGGGTGGGTGGATGGAGGGATGGGTGGGTGGGTGGGTGGATGGAGGGATGGCTGGATGGCTGGGTGGGTGGGTGGGTGGGTGGGTGGATGGAGGGATGGGTGGGTGGGTGGGTGGATGGAGGGATGGCTGGGTGGGTGGATGGAGGGATGGGTGGGTGGGTGGGTGGATGGAGGGATGGCTGGGTGGGTGGGTGGATGGAGGGATGGGTGGGTGGGTGGGTGGATGGAGGGATGGCTGGATGGCTGGGTGGGTGGGTGGGTGGGTGGGTGGATGGAGGGATGGGTGGGTGGGTGGGTGGGTGGGTGGATGGAGGGATGGCTGGGTGGGTGGGTGGATGGGTGGGTGGCTGGGTGGGTGGGTGGATGGAGGGATGGCTGGGTGGGTGGGTGGATGGGTGGATGGAGGGATGGGTGGATGGGTGGATGGAGGGATGGGTGGGTGGCTGGGTGGGTGGGTGGATGGAGGGATGGCTGGGTGGGTGGGTGGATGGGTGGATGGAGGGATGGGTGGATGGGTGGATGGAGGGATGGGTGGGTGGGTGGGTGGGTGGGTGGATGGAGGGATGGCTGGGTCGGTGGATGGAGGGATGGCTGGGTGGGTGGGTGGATGGAGGGATGGGTGGGTGGGTGGGTGGATGGAGGGATGGCTGGGTGGGTGGGTGGATGGAGGGATGGATAGGTGGGTGGGTGGATGGAGGGATGGCTGGGTGGGTGGGTGGGTGGGTGGATGGAGGGATGGCTGGGTGGGTGGGTGGATGGAGGGATGGGTGGGTGGGTGGGTGGATGGAGGGATGGCTGGATGGCTGGGTGGGTGGGTGGGTGGGTGGGTGGATGGAGGGATGGGTGGGTGGGTGGGTGGATGGAGGGATGGCTGGGTGGGTGGATGGAGGGATGGGTGGGTGGGTGGGTGGATGGAGGGATGGCTGGGTGGGTGGGTGGATGGAGGGATGGGTGGGTGGGTGGGTGGATGGAGGGATGGCTGGATGGCTGGGTGGGTGGGTGGGTGGGTGGGTGGATGGAGGGATGGGTGGGTGGGTGGGTGGGTGGGTGGATGGAGGGATGGCTGGGTGGGTGGATGGAGGGATGGCTGGGTGGGTGGGTGGATGGAGGGATGGGTGGGTGGGTGGGTGGATGGAGGGATGGCTGGGTGGGTGGGTGGATGGAGGGATGGCTGGGTGGGTGGGTGGATGGGTGGGTGGATGGAGGGATGGGTGGGTGGATGGAGGGATGGGTGGGTGGATGGGTGGGTGGGTGGGTGGGTGGATGGAGGGATGGGTGGGTGGGTGGGTGGATGGAGGGATGGGTGGGTGGGTGGGTGGATGGAGGGATGGCTGGGTGGGTGGGTGGATGGAGGGATGGCTGGGTGGGTGGAGGGATGGGTGGGTGGATAGTTGAGGCAGGGCTAAAAGCGCAGCTGAAGGAGTGGGCAGAGCAGAGGAGTCGGCTGGTGTGCGCGTGGCTGTATGCTCCCTTCAGGCTGGGGCGGCCGCTTGGGCTGTGTCCTGTGGGTTCGGTGCTGGGGCCGCAGCGGGATGTGACTCACCGGCCGGCCGGCCTCCCGAGCGCGGCTTCCGGGCAGCCCCGCCCCTCCGCGGTGATGAAATGAAGCTGGCCCGGCCCTGCACTCCTGACCCCGCTACGCCTCGCCATGGCCCCAGGAAGCGGGGCAGGTGCTGATGGAGAAACCGAGGCAGCGCGGAGCTGTGACTCTGGGAGGTGCGGCGGCAGGCTTCCAGGCCTGGAGAAGGCAGCGAGGGTGGGAGGAGGAATGACTCAACCAAGGGCATCCTGCAGGAGGCCCCCTGCCGCTCCCCCTCCTCCCGGTTCCGGCTGCAGCCAGACTCGGGAACTTTCCCCCCCTCACCTCCCAGCGGTGCCAGCAGATGTGGAAACCCACCGCGCTGAGCTGGCAGCCCAAGGGGGCGGCAGGGCCTGCGTCAGACACCCCAGCCCGCTGAGTGTGAGCACAGCAGCCAGCCTCGGCTCTCACTCACTCATTGAACAAACACGCATGAGCGTCGGCTGCGCCAGACACCTGGGCCCCTTCCCTTTTTAAGAGCCGCACACTCAGGGCAGGCCGGTCCCCGCCCCTCGCTCACGGGGTTCCTGGCCACTCTGAACAGTAAGGTTGTGACTGCCCTGTCACACGCATGGGGGGGTACGAGCAATCTCACGACACACCCGTGTGATGTGAATTTGAACTCCGTTCATTGGAGGCAAGTATTTAACTATCACAGCAAAGCCGGGCGCCGGGGGCTCACACCTGTCATCCTAGCTACTCAGGAGGCTGAGATCTGAGAATCATGGTTCAAAGCCAGCCCAGGCAGGAAAGTCCATGAGACTCTTATCTCCAGATAACCACCAGAAAACTAGACGTGGTACTGTGGCTCACGTGGTAGAGCGCTTGCCTGGAGCTGAAGAGCTGAGGGACAGCGCCCAGGCCCAGAGTTCAGGCCCCATGATTGACACACACGTATATACATATATGTATGTATATATGTATGTGTGTATGTATGTGTGTGTATGTATGTGTGTATGTGTGTGTGTATGTGTGTATGTATGTATATGTCTCCTTTCATTCACATATTACTTAGCTATTAATTCATTCATCCACCAAGCCCTCAGGAACATCATGCTAGACACAGGGCCCAGTAATAAAGTAAAACACAGCACACCCACAGCTCCTCCAGCAATGCCGGGAAGAGCATGCACACAGAGCCAGATGCCGGGAGTCAAGTCTTTGCTCTTTTACCTACTAGCTGTGTGGTGTTGGGCAAGCAGCGTGGTCTCTCTGTTTTGTCACCAGGGCCTCAGTGAGCATACCCCGGGCTGTGAGGATCCCCTGCCTTTGTCCGAGTGGAGGCTGAGATGCCGGAGCCCGGCGCACGAGGAACGTTCTTCCATCTGCGTCCAACTTCCTGAGGGACCAAACCTTATCTCACGGCGGCTCCACTCAGGAAGAAGCAAGCCGAGCTGGAACTCCAGGCTGAACACACCAGGCAGGGAGGAGCCGCCCGGCTCCCACTCCAGGGGACCCTGCAGCTCAGGGGGTCCCGCGCCCCCCTCCCTCTGCCTGGAACACTCAGCCTCGGTTCTCGCTACAGAGTGGATGTGGATCTCCGCGGGGCTGGGGGCGGGGGTCTGTGGGGGGCCGCACATGGCTGGCACGCAGGCCCCCGGCATAGGGGACCGCAGGACCAGGGTGTGAGGCCGTGGGAGAAAGCTCTGGTTTATTTCAGACAGGAAGTGGGGGGGGGAGAGGGCCAGGAGGGAGGGAGGGGAGGGAAAATGGGGGAAAAGGAAAGGGGGGACAAAGGGAGGAAAAGAAGAAGCAGGAGGGAGGAGAAAGACAGGCAGAGGCAGAGACAGACACACAGAGGGGGGGAAGGAGGGAAGGGGGAGGGGGAAGGGAAGAGGAGAGGGGGAATTCTCGTCTGGCCCCCTTCACCGCGGCCACGTTGGGAGCCAGACCACAGGGCTCTCATTTTCTCCTGATTTTTCTGCCAGAAGCAGGAAATGTTCTCCTGTGGGAGGCTCAGAAATAGCTGAGCCGGAGCGGGAGGCTGGGTGAGGAGGATTCCAGCCCGGGTGGGATGACGCCGAAGGCTGCGTAGCCCTGGAGGCTGAGGCTCTATGCTGGTGCCAGCCAGCCTGGGTTCAAGTCCCAGCCGCGCCCCTTGCTTCTCCAGGGCTCAGGTGCACCGCACGCCATGCCCACCCTCCCCTCCCCCTTGGGCCCGTCCCCCTCACCGAGCAGGGCAACCCCCTGTTCACAGGCCCCAATAGAAACGGCTAAAAATCCCACACCTGGCTCTCATCGGCTGAGAGGATGCAGTGTTCTGATTGGCCAGACCTGGGTCACATGTCCCACCCAAGGGCCGAAGCCTTGGTGGTGGGAGGGAGATGGACGTCCTCCGGAGGCCCTCAAGGATCAAGACTTAGCCGGGTGCTGGTGGCTCACGCCTGTAATCCTAGCTACCCAGGAGGCTGAGATCTGAGGATCGCGGTTCAAAGCCAGCCCGGGCAGGAGAGACCGTGAGACTCCTATCTCCAATAAACCACCAGAAAACCGGAAGTGGCGCTGTAGCTCAAGTGGTAGAGCGCTCGCCTTGAGCTGAAGAGCTGAGGGACAGCGCCCAGGCCCAGAGTTCAAGCCCCACGGCCGACAAAAAAAAAAAAAGGGTCAAGACTCGGGGGGATGGCCTGACCTAGCATTTCCTGAGCAGCTGCCACGTGCCAAACACCCTCCCGAGGCCCCCAGGACGGAGAAGGGGGGCTGAGGAGGTGGCCAAGAGCCGGCTGTACCCCCACACCTCTGGTGGTCGGCCCCCAGGAGGGGGAGGATGGCGCACAGTCCACTGTCACGCGGACCCGACGCCTGCCATCCAGCTGTTCAGAGCTGAGGACCACGGTTTGAAACCAGCCTGGGCAGACAAATGGAGACTCATCACAGCACAAAGCTGGAGTGGAGGCATGGCTCAAATGGTAGACTGGAAATAGTTGAGTTGAAAACCCGAGGCCCTGAGTTCCAGCCTGGGGCCAGTGCACACACATGCACGTACGCACACGAGCACACACAGGAGCACGCATGTGCGCACACACACACACTGCACACACACTCACACACACACACTGCACACACGCACACACACACACGCACACACACACACTGCACACACACGCACACACACACACACTGCACACACACGCACGCACACACACTGCACACACACACTGCACACACACACTGCACACACGCGCGCGCGCACACACACTGCACACACACACGCATACACACACTGCACACACGCGCGCACACACACTGCACACACACACTGCGCACACGCACACACACACACTGCACACACACGCACACACACACTGCACACACACTGCACACACACACACGCGCGCACACTGCACACACACTGCGCGCACACACACACTGCACACACACACTGCACACACACTGCACACACGCACACACACACGCACACACACACTGCACACACTGCACACACACACACTGCACACACACACACTGCACACACACACACACGCACACGCGCGCACACACGCACGCGCGCACACACGCACGCACACACACACACACACACTAGGTCCAGCGGTGTAAGTGCCCCCGCCAGCAGGCCGCCAGGCCAGGATGTCCCCGCTCTGCCCACACGTGGCCGTGTAAGGGTCAGCCCGGCTGCCAGCCCGGGGGGCAGCGGCCCCGCTCTGCGGAGCCCACGGGGGCTCCTCCGGGTGTCGCAAAGCCCCAACAGCGGAGGGAAGAAGGGAGGAGGAGGAGGAAGAAGAGGAAGAGGAGGAAGAGGGGAAGAGGAGGAGGAGGAAGAGGAGGAAGAGGGGAAGAGGGGAAGAGGAGGAAGAGGAAGAAGGTGGGTTTGCTCTGTTTGTTTGGCACTCTACTAGTCTTGAGCCACAGTGCCACTTCCGGCTTTTTCTGTTTATGTGGTGCTGAGGAATCGAACCCAGGGCGCCATGCATGCGAGGCGAGCACTCTACCACGGAGCCACCTTCCCAGCCGGGGTTTGCTCCGGTGTTCGGCTGTGGCTCTTTGCAGACGCAGGCCTGGGCCTTGTGTCTTTGGCAGGGCCGGGCAGAACCCTCAGGTCAGCCGCCTGACCGGGCGCGGGCCGGGTCCTCCCTGCTCTGTGGGCGAGGGTCGCGCCCAAGCCGGCGGCCGGCGGCCTCCGCGGGCGGCTCTCGGCCCAAGCAGCTGCCGCCCTGCCCAGGCCCTGGCGCGGGCGCGGTGCCAGGCTGCGTGGGGCTGGGCCAGCTCCGGCATTTCTGGGGTCACACGCCCACAGCCGGCATCTTTGGGACCCCTCCCCCACTCATCCCACGGGCAGGCGTGCACACACACTGGCACACACACACAGGCTTGCACACAGCTCAGCCCTGAGGCCTAGGCTGGGTGGCTCCAGGCTGGCTGGGGGACATTTGTTACAGTGTCAGCTTAGCCCCTCCCCCGGGCCGGGCAGGGGGCTTCCTGTCACTGGGGGGAGGGGGAGGGACGCGCCCGCCCGCCGGCTCCTCCAAGACCATCTGCTTCTCATTGCCCCAGACGCCCGTGCCCCCCAGCGAGGCCCAGCCCACAGGGTGTGAAGTTTATGTGGCCAGGCCTGACGCTGGTGATGACAGGGCCACACACGCACAGGCAGACACACGCTGGACACCCCCACCCTGCTACACGCACACACACACACACACACACACACTCACACACAGGCAGACACGCACAGGCAGACACATGCTGCTACACACACACACACAGAGGCAGACACACACACACACACACACACTCACACACAGGCAGACACACGCTAGACACCCCCACCCTGCTACACGCACACACACACACACACACTCACACACAGGCAGACACGCTAGACACCCCCACCCTGCTACACGCACACACACACACACACAGAGGCAGACACGCACACACACAGGCAGACACACGCTGGACACCCCTACCCTGCTACACGCACACACACACACTCACACACAGACAGACACGCTGGACACTCCCACCCTGCTACACACACACACATACACACACACACAGGCAGAGACGCACAGGCAGACACATGCTGCTACACACACACACACACACACACACAGGCAGACACGCACAGGCAGACACATGCTGCTAGACACACACACAGAGGCAGACACACACACATAGGCAGACACACGCTGGACACCCCTACCCTGCTACGTGTGCACATGTACACACACACACACACACACACACACACACACGACCCAACTTCATGGGCCCAGAAATCCACTCCACACACCCACACACCAAGGTGCAGCCACAGAGACCTCCAGCTCAACCAGCGGCCACGGCGCTGGCACACACACGTGCCCAGCAGTCTGCACACTCACAAACACACTCACACCCCTGGCACATGGGGGCACATCTCTGCCTAAACGCACACCCACAGACCGACAGGCAACCCGGCAGCAAGGCCTGGCTCAGCGATGCGGCGGGCTGGGCCGGGCCCCGGCTCCTCCTGGGCACAGAGCGGCCGCCTCCCTCCCCGGCTCTGCGGCCCTCTCAGCCCTGCAGGCCGGCACCCGGTGACGTCACGCAGCCGCAGGAGCCTGACCCCGGCGCCCACACGTGTCACTCGCCGTGGCCTGCTGGCCCCTCCCACCAGCCACAGCACAGCCGCAGAGCCTCCTTGGGAGAGGCTTGCAGGGCTCAGCCACAGGGCAGGGGCACCTGGGAGCAGGCGGGGGTGGGGGGAACCTGAGCCGCCCCAGGCTCTGCACCCAGGGGCTCCCTGTGCCCTCAGGAGGTCCCCATGGGGCCCGCGCTCCAGACAGACCTGACACTGGCCAGGACCTCCAGGCAGACTGGAAAGCCAGGCCCAGGGACGGTAGCCGCCTATGGCTTTGTCCCACAGGAACTCCAGCCCTCTCCACGGCTACGTGTCTGAAGAAGAGTCGCCTCTCCCTGACCTCCAAGTCACCAAGGGACTGGGATGAGCAGCAGTGTGCACTTAGCATGCGCAAAGGCCATGGGGTCCGCCCCAGCAGCAAAGGAAACAAAAGTAAAGTTCCTATGGCCTTTAGGCCCACTGCTGTGGCTTGGTTCCAAGTACCTTAGCTACGAGCCGGCTTGGGCTCAGAGAGGGGCTGGGGGCCGGGAGGGGGGGCCTGCGTGTGGGGGGCGTTTGACCAGCAAGGCCCCGCGAGGATCAATGCACCGTCCTCAGCACGGCAGAAACAAAAACAAAATGTAACTACCATCACACCCACTATTCCAGTGACCATAGCTCAACAGGATTGGTTTCCTTCTCATGTTCTACACTTTCATTTATAGAAAAATTCATGTTCATTTAAATCTAAACTTAGCAACAGAATCAGGTGCCGGTGGCTCACGCCTGTCATCCTAGCTACGCAGGAGGCTGAGATCTGAGGATCCCCATTCAAAGCTAGCCTGGGCAGGAGCATCCATGAGGCTCTGATCCCTAATTAATCAGTAAAAAAGCTGAAAGTGGCATTGTGGCTCAAGTGATAGAGCAACAGCCTTGAATGAAAGAGCTCAGGGACAGGGCCCAGGGTTCAAGCCTCAGGACTGGCAAGAACAAAAAACAACAAACGTTAAAGAGAAAATGGGCCTGGAACACAAAAGCAGCCAAGAACCCCCAGAACAAGTCCATGTCCGGTACTCTTGTTCTTTTAGGGCTCACTGTGTAGTCCAGGCTGGCCTAGAACCCTCCACCGTCCTGCCACAGCCTCCCGAGCCATATGGCTCTGCATCATGACCCAGCCCTGCCAGCTTGAGCTCCGGGAAGGTCGGGGAGGCCCAGGGACTCGGGACCAGCACCAGGAGGGCTGCTGTCCCAGCCAGAGCGGAGCCGAGCAGAGTCAGGAGCCAGCGTTTACAATGTGTGAGAATTCCCACCAGCACCACCGCCAAATGAAAAAGAGCAGCTTTCCTCTGATGGCGGGAGGGGGAGCAGCGGGGCCCAGCCCCCTCCGCCCCTCACCCTCCCTGTCTGCCTGTGGATAGCTCAGGAAACAGATCCCTGCTAGCCAGGAACCAAGTCACCACAACGGGACGCTTTGCTGCTCTCATTCATCCCTCCATTATTTGTTGAGCACTTACTATGTGCCAGGTGGGGAGAGGCTGTGGCTGACACACAGGCAGAGGAGGCATTAAGAAACACGTGAATGGGGCTGGGAAGGTGGCTCAGTGGTAGAGCGCTTGCCTCGCATGCCTGGGGCCCTGGGTTCGATTCCTCAGCACCACATAAGCAGAAAAAGCTGGAAGTGGCGCTGTGGCTCAAGTGGTAGAGCTCTAGCCTTGAGCTGAAGAGCTGAGGGACAGCGCCCAGGCCCAGAGTTCAGGCGCCACAACTGACAAAAGAAAATGAAAAGAAAAGTGAACAGCCCGGTGCGATGGCTCATGCCTGGAATCCTGGAATCCTAGCTACTCAGGAGACTTGATGTGTGAGGATTGTAGTTCAAAGCCAGCCCAGGCAGGAAAGTCTGTGAGACTCTCTTCTCCAAAAAGCCAGAAGTGGAGCCGTGGTTCAAGTGGTACAGCTCCAGCCTTGGGTAAAAAAAAAAGCACAGGAGCAGTGCTCAGGTCCTGAGTTCAAGCCTCGGCCTGTGGCTCACACACAAGAAAGGAAACCAGTGGACAGAAGGGATGCTGTGTGGAGAGAATGGCTGGGAGGGGGGCAGACGCAGGGGAGGGGGGCAGCCGCGGGGGAGGGGGCAGCCGCGGGGGAGGGGGGCAGCCGCGGGGGGGGGGGGCAGACGCGGGGGAGGGGCTGAGAAGGCCCCTGGGAGCTGCCCTGTAGCCGAGGTGCAGGGGAAGGGAGAGACGGGCTGCAGCCATGCCCGGGCGGGCGGCACGCTGCTCCAGGCACAGGAACCGTGACTGGAACTCTGCCCTCCCCTGAGCACGGCCGCCTGAGCGCGGCTCCCTCCGCCTTCTTTGGTCTGCAGCAGATCTGCAGGTGCTGCTCCCCCCAACACACCCCATTCTGCACGCCACCCCCCCGGTCCTTCCAGCCCGGCCTCTTGGAGGCCCGCGAGGCCCTGTGAGTCTGTCCTCTGTGCTGGTGTGCCCCCGCGCAGCCGTGGTGGGAGGGTGACAGGACCCCGGGTCCACCCTCGGCACCTCAAGACCGAAGATGCCAAGTCTGCCCTTCGGCCTCCTGCCACGCAGCGGGCTGGGAGCCCAGGCCACCGCCGGTGCTCACGGACTCTGCTCCACAAGCCCCTCAGCCCAGGCCGCTGTCACCACAGAGCCAAACCCAGATCGGAGAGGCTGGGAGAGGCAGAGGGGGAGGGGTCCGCAGGCGGCGGCTCTGCCCTCCGAGGTGCCCTGGGCATCTGGCATCCACCTGGCCCACGGCCACTGGGCAGAAGGGAAGATGCAGTTCAGTGAGGCTGGGGACTGAGGCTGGGGACTGAGGCTGGGGACTGAGTCCTGCAGCCTAGCTCAGACCCGGCAGCCTGCACCCTCAGCACAGCACTGTCTGATCCCATGTGTGACCGGGTGTGGCAGGGACTGTGGGGACCGTGGTGGCTGTGCACCGGTGTGGGGTGTCTGGCTGGGCCTGGCTCCTGGGCCTGGGCACAGCGGGAGGGCTGGGTGCCAGCCAGCTCAGATTTCTGTCCTGCAAGTAGTCCTCCTCCTCCTCCTCCTCCTCCTCCCCCCCCTCCTCCTCCTCCCCTCCTCCTCCTCTCCCTCCTCCTCCTCCTCCTCCTCTCCCTTCTCCTCTCCCTTCTCCTCCCCCTCCACCTCCTCCTCCCCCCTCCTCCTCCTCCCCCCTTCTCCTCCTCCCCCCTCTCCCTCCTCCTCCTCTTCCTCCTCCTCCCCCTCCCCCTCCTCGGGGTTTTGCACGGGTTAAGCTGGCGGCTCGCTGTCTGCGCTCCATGGTGGCGTGTGCATTTGTCCCGCCGCTGGGGGCTGGGGGCCTGGGGGGCTGGGCAGGACCCCAGATCGGGACAGGCTGAGCCCCGCGTGTAGGAGGAGGGGCATGGGGGAAGAGACAGCTCCAGGTGACATGCGCCCCTCTAGGGACTGAGGCCTGGCAATGTGCAAACACAGGAGACACCCGCTCCCGCCTTGGGGGACATTACTTTGGGGGAGCCAGACACGGGCAAACAAACACCTCACGTGAAGTGGGAGGCAGGGGGAGCTGGGGTGCAGGGGGAGCTGGGGTGCAGGGGGAGGGAAGCGGGGGGAGTGGGCGAGGGGGGGAGGGAAGGTGCTGGCCAGGGCGTGAAATCCGTTCTGGCTGGTGGGGAACTTGGCAGGCAAGGCTGGCCTCCATCTGAAGGAAGCATGTTCCAGAATGTAGAGGCCGCATGCGCCAAGGCCCGGGGCTGGGCCCCAGGACCAACACTGCCACTACCACCAAAAAAACCTTTGTGCCAGGGCCAGAGGTGGAAGTACGAGGTCTGACTTTCCAGAACTGCCCGGAAGGGCCCGCAAGGGGGCAGCGGGCCTGCCACGCCCCTCAGTCCTGCTGGGCCCTGTCACCACGCCCCCTCCCTTCTTCAAGCCATTGCCACAGCCTTCCAGCCTCGATTCTCCTTTTGTCAGTTGTGGGGCTTGAACTCTGGGCCTGGGCGCTGTCCCTCAGCTCTTCAGCTCAAGGCGAGCGCTCTGCCACTTGAGCTACAGCGCCACTTCCGGTTTCTGGTGGTTCACGGGAGAGAAGAGTTCCAGGGGCCTTCCTGCCCGGGCTGGCTTTGAACCGCGATCCCCAGACCTCAGCCTCCTGAGTGGCTGGGATGACAGGCGTGGGCCACCGGCGCCCGGCTCCTGTCACCCTTCTCTAGTTTCTGCCGTGAACTGAATTTGCCAAGGGCTCTCTCCGTGGTATTTCAGACGCGCATGCGTTCTAGTTTGCTCGCAAAGCCCGGGTCGGCTGCCTTCTCCTGCCCTGCCCCAGCCCTGTGGCTCGCCAGCGCCTCGGGCGGTCTCATCCACGCCTGCACGGTATTCCACCCTTGCTCACCCGCCACCTTTCCTTCCCCCTGTGTTCCCCCCGCCTCCCCCCCACATAGAGGCGTGAGTGCACGCATGTGTGCATGCGTGCATGCGTGTGTGCACGCATACGTTGATGCACAAGGTGGACACGGGGCCCCGGTGGCTCACACCTGTCATCCTAGGGACTCAGGAGGCTGAGATCTGAGGATCTCTGGTTGAGGTCAGGCTGGGCAGGAAAGTCCAAGGCTCTTATCTCTAATGAACCACCAAAAAGCTGGAAGTGGAGTTGTGACTCAAGTGCACGGGCCTTGAGAAAGGACAGAGCAATGGGCTAAGTCTCCCTGCTGCTGCAGGCCAGGGAGAGAGACGGAAGCCGGCCCCCCACGGAGGACACCTCCCCACGCCCCCCACCTCTCCCAGCTGAGTGGCACTGACCCCAGGCCAGCAGGTGCCTCGGCTCCTCCACTTCCTCCCGCTGTCTCCAGCCACTTCCTGTCACAGGCAGAGGAAGCCACACTCCTCCTCGTGGCTTAGGATAAAGCAGAACAAAATCCAAACACCTTGGCCCACTCTTCTCCCCCTCCCTCCTCCAGCCTCTGACCTCTTACCATTCCTTCAATGCACACAGCACATTGATAACCCCAGGGCCTTTGCACTGGCTGACCTCAGCACCTTCTTCCACTGCGGTCCTGGGAGGGCCCCTGGCTAAGCCAGCGACCGCCCCCCCCGTTTTCCCATGGCACATGCACCACTCCAGAGCACTCCCCGCTCTGAGGGATGGGTTCAAATCCTCGCACAGCCATTTTCTGCTGAAGGATGGGGGCTCCCCTGTGACCCGGTGCCTTCCCCTGTCACACGGAGTGTGAGAGCAACGGCCCAGTGCGGCTCCCCAGCCGGGCCACAGCCGCCCGGCCCACAGCCAGTTGTTCCACCTCAGCCAGGACATGACAGACAGACAGACAGACAGAGAGGCAGGGCGGCTTGGGCTTCCCCGTGAGGACGGGCTGCCTGCCCGGAGGAGGTTGCGTGCGCAGGGAGGGGGACCCAGGTCTCTGCAGTGAGGCCGGGCCCAGGGCAGCGGCCCGCCCTCCGCCCGGCAGAGCCCCCTGCTGCCCGGAGCAGAGAGGCCTGGCTTCCAACCGCCACAGACCCCGCATCCAAAAGGGCAGGAGCACCCCGCCTCTGCTTCCCAGAGAAAGAAACTCCCACAGCTTGCTGCACATCCGCTGGGTCTGGAGAAATTTCCAGAACACACACACACTTCCCTCCTGAAATGTCTCCATGGACCGTGGCGGCTCGGCGGTCAAGTGCCCGCCTGGCATGCAGGAGGCCGGGCTTCCATCCCCAGCACCAAGAACATAAACACGCAAAGGAATTACATGGCCAAAAGACAACAACGAGAGACAAGCATGGTGGCTCACGCCTGTAATCTCAGCTCTTCGAAGGCTGAGGCACAAGGATCGAGATCTGAAGGCCAGCCTGGGCTCCGCCGTGAGACCCCAGCTCAGAGCAGCTAGTAGCTGGCGTGTGGTGACTCACACCCGCCATCCTAGCTACTTGGGAGGTGGAGATCAGGAGGACCGAGTTTTGAGGCTAGCCTCGGCAAAAAGTTTGAGACCCCATCTCAACCAATATGAAGCTAGGTGTAGTGGTGTAGCAATGCGCATCTACTATCCCAGCTGCCTGGAAATCATAAAGGGAGGATGGGGGTCCGGGTCAAGCCTGAGAGAAAGCAGGAGCTTAGTGATGACAGCAAGAAGGGCCGAGGATGTGGCTCCTGCTGGGAGGGCGGGCAGGGCGTGTGAGGGTCTGTGTTCAGATCCTGGTTCTGGCAAAAGAAGAAGATGGAGGAGGAGGAGGGGGAGGGGGAGGAGACGAGGGAGGAGAGGGAGGGGGATTACTGCTGTGTTAAATGTGAAACTGTTCCTGTGTGTGTGTGAGTGTGTGTGAGTGAGTGTGAGTGAGTGTGTGTGAGTGAGTGTGAGTGTGTGCGTGAGTTGCGTGAGTGTGCGTGTGTGTGTGAGAGTGTGTGTGAGTGAGTGTGAGAGAGTGTGAGTGTGTGTGTGAGTGTGTGTGAGTGAGTGAGTGTGTGTGAGTGTGCGTGTGTGTGAGAGTGTGAGTGTGTGTGAGTGTGTGTGAGAGAGTGAGTGTGAGTGTGTGTGTGAGTGAGTGAGTGTGTGTGTGTGTGAGAGTGAGTGTGAGTGTGTGTGAGTGTTGTAAGGTCCGCCCCTGGATGGCAAGCAGACTCCACCCTCCTCGCAGCAAAGTCTCCACCCAGTACCTGCGTTACCTAGGCAACTGGGACACCTGGAAGAAGTCACATCTGCATCCGCTGAGGTCACATCTGAATTTGATGTGGCCACACCTTTCCCCGCCCATACCCTAGATAAGGCCTAGCCCAGGCCCAGACTCTCTTTTTCTCTCTCTGTTCGTTTCTAGCTCTTGCTCTTCTTTTCTAGCTCTTTCCTCTCTTTCCCAGCTCTCTCTCATTCCCAGGCCTTTCCCAGCCACGTGGAGTGCCAACCTTGCCTGGTCCCAGCAGGTCCACTGAATAAACCTACCCCTTACCTGAATACCACGTGCGTGCTGGTGCTGTTCTTACTCTGCTACCTCTTTTTAAAAACCTAACAAGTGTGAGTGTGTGTGTGAGTGTGTGTGTGAGTGTGTGAGTGTGTGTGAGTGTGTGTGTGAGAGAGTGAGTGTGAGTGTGTGTGAGTGAGTGAGTGTGTGAGTGAGTGTGTGTGTGAGTGAGTGAGTGTGTGAGTGAGTGTGTGTGAGTGTGTGAGTGTGTGTGAGTGAGTATGAGTGTGTGTGCTTATGTTGTTCAGAAAGAAAAGGACCACACATGATGGAGATTCTCCGGGTCCCAGCTGCAAGGGCCAGTGGCCAGCAGCCACCATGCCCCCCTGCAGCCGAAGCTCCAGCTTTGGGGAAGAGGAAGGGGCTGTGAGTGGGCAGCTTGCAGGGGGAGGTGGGGCGGGGGGGGGGGGGGGGGGGGGGGGAGGAGGCGGGGAGCACCAGGCCCCAACGGCAGAGTTCCCTCCCTGCCTCTGAGCGTCGGCCCCGCAGACACAGACCTTCCAGGGCCTTCCTCTTTGATTTTATTTATGTGCCAGTCCTGGGGCTCAAACTCAGGGCCTGGGCGCTGTCCCTGAGCTTCTTTTGCTCAAGGCAAGCGCTCTGCCACTGAGCCACCTTCCCAGCCCCATTTCCAGCTTTTTGTGGTTCCCTGGAGATCAGGGCCTCGTGGATTTTTGAGCTGGGATCACAGATCTCCGCATCCTGAGCAGCGGGGGTGACAGGCGTGAGCCACCACGCCCGGCCATCTGGTTTCTTTCTGGTTTTTCTTGCTGTGGTGCTGGGGCCGGAGCCTGGGGTTGGTCTTTTTTTTTTTTTTTGGTCCCGGTCATGGGGCTTGAACTCTGGGCCTGGGCGCTGTCCCTCAGCTCTTCAGCTCAAGGCGAGCGCTCTACCACTTGAGCCACAGCACCACTTCCGGCTTTTGTTTTTCTTTTTGCTTATGTGGTGCTGAGGAATTGAACCCAGGGCCTCAGGCATGCAAGGCAAGCGCTCTACCACTGAGCCACCTTCCCAGCCCTGGAGCATGGGGTTGGGAACGTGACAGGTTCTGTGTGCCCAGGCCTGGTTTGCAGGGAGGGAGGGGTGCACTGGGGCTGGGACGCCAGGCCTGGGGGTCTTTAGGCCACGCAGCCTCCAGACTGAGGGATGAGAACCCAGGGCCTGAAACAATGGGGCATCTGCCGCCGCCGGCCGCTGTCTGCCACACGTGCAAGCCGCTTCCTATGTCCTGGTAATGGGCAGGACCTCAGCCGGGGCCCTGAGGCCACTATCCCCAGGGGCAGGAAGCCGTCAAGCCCGTACAAGTGCTTCCTCACCAAATCCACCCCACCTGAGGAAGAAGGTGGATGAGGAAGTAGAGGTTAGAGAGGGCAAGCCACCTGCCAGAGCTCACACAGCAGTAGGCCATAGAGCAGATAGGAATCGGGCAGGAAGGCTCGGTACCATCTTGCCTGAGGCTCCTGTGGGAATGATTCCAGACTATCGGTGTGGTCCTGAAACGCTGAGGATTGCCACATCCTCTGCCTGGCTGAATCTTTCTGGAATTTTCTTGCTGAAAAGTGCAGCCTGGGCCTCTCCCTCTGCGCAGCCTCCGTGTGCGCGACCTCTACACGCTCGGCCATTTCCATCCCTGCACCAGGCCTGGCCCGGCCACCTTGATCATGGGTGCCTGGCACCTGCTCACCCCTGACCCCAGGACTTGCACCCGGCTGCACCCAGAAGAAACACAAGCCAGGTCTGACTCACCTTGAAGCTCCTCCAGGCGGGCTCCCCAGGCCTCCCCCGGGCTCAGGCCACGGTCCCGGTAAACCGCTGCGGCCACCGGCAGTCAACCAGATCCAGCTCCTCAAAAAGATGTGTGGGCCGGCACTACTCAGGAGGCTGAGATCTGAGGATCGAGGTTCAAAGCCAGTCCGGGTAGGAAAGTCTGAGAATCTTAGCTCCAATGAACCACCAGAAAACCGGAAGTGGCGCTGTGGCTCTAGAGGTAGAGTGCTCACCTTGAGTGCACCTTGAGGGAGGGGAAGGGAGGGGAAGGGAGGGGAGGGAAGGACCTCAAGCTCCATCTGGGAAGTTGTGGAGTGGTTTGGTTTGGAGATGAAATCTTCATGGCTGATTGGCAGGGTGTGAAGGCATCTTGGTGGCCCAGGGCTGGCCAGGGGCAAAGGAGGCCAGGGAAGGCTGGGGGGGGAGGCCAGGGGGATGGGGGGGAAGGCGGGGGGGGGGAGGCGGGGGGGAGGCAGGGGGGAGGCCAGGGAGGCTGGGGAGGCCAGGGGGGAGGCTGGAGGGAGGGGGCCATGGGGAGGTCAGAAGGGAGTTGGGGGGGAGGCCGGGGAGGAGGTGGGGGGAGGCTGGGGAGGCTGGGGGGAGGCTGGGGACAGAGCCGGAGCAGTGCAGCCCTTCCCATAGCTCCTTCCTCTGGCTGTAGGGTAAAGCCATCCTGCAGCCCGGGCACTGCTTGCCTGTCATCAGCGCAGGCTGGGGGGGGGGGCGGGGGGAGACAGCGTGTCTCCCCCAAACCCCCACGCGGTGAGCATCCCTGTGTCCCCCAGTGCCCCAGGCGGGGGCAGGGCTGGCACTGTGGGGTACACACACATGTGCGCACACACACACACACACACACACACAGGTAGTGGTCTGCCAGGGCTGCACAGAACCCCCATACCAGGCTGAGCCCCCTTTTCCCACCACTCGGCTCACAGCCTTTATCCTTAGCGCTGCCCAGGCCCAGGGCTGCGGAATCAGAGCAGCACAAGCAGCGGCCAGCAGCAGGGACAACAGACTCAGAAGGACCTAAGGTGCGTGGCGCTGTGTGGCGCTGGCGGGCACCCAGCCTCTCTGAGACAGGTTGCTTTCCAAAGTGTTTTGGTGGTTAACTAGAGAGTTTAATAATTAGAGTCTCATGGATTCTACTGCCCAGGCTGGCTTTGAACCCCAATCCTTGGGTCTCAGCCTCCTGAGTAGCTAGGACTCCAGGCGTGAGCCACCGAGCCCGGCTTTCTTGAGCCCCAGCCCTGCCTTTTGTTAAGTCCGGAGCCAAGGTCCCATGTGTCCCACCCAGGCTGGGCAGCGTGGGGGGGGGGGGGGCGGGCAGGGATTACAGGCTCCTCAAGCTTCATAGTCTCATTTTTCTTTTTTTTTTTGTTTTTAATGAACAAAAAACAGGTTCCCATAACATGTCTAACATTGACCATCAGAAGTCCAGGAGAGCAAGGCCTGCCTGCTCCCAGCCAAGCCACCCCCACCCCGCCCAGGGAACCCCCGAGAGCTGCCCGGGCCACTAATAGGCCCCAGATGTGCCCAGAGGTGGACAGGCGCGGGACAGCCCGCCTGGATGCTCACACAGACCCTTTACAGCCCTTGATTTCCTGGAGTCATTTTAGAGCAAATGGGGGGGGGGGTTTAATGTCCAGGCCAGACCCCGTGTCCCGCCGGCTGGTCCCCCACTGGGCCTCAGCGCCCTGCTGCCCAACACAGGGGCCAGCTCTTGGGGAGGAAGCCAATGGCCAAAGTGGACAGGGATGGAGGGTTCGAAGCTCTCCAGGGTCAAGGCCACCCAGGTGACAGCCCGTGTGGTGGCAATCAATGTAAGCTGATGCCCCAGCCAGGGTGAGGGTTTGGGGGGATGCAGGAGCTGTTTGGACAAGGAGAGCTGGCGCCACACTCCGACCCCACAGCTGTGTCTCAGCACAGCAGCACCGGGGGACGTAGGCGCAGCACCGGCCTGGTGAGGAACCCGGCAACTCGGACCCGAGGCAGCCCTCAGAACAGCGGGCAAACGGAACAACACAGGACGTGGGGGCCCATCCCGGGTCAGAGCCTCCAGCTCTCACACAGCCCTCCCAAAATGCTGCCGCCGTGCCGGGTCAGTCACCACGGATGACTGAGCCCAGGGTGGGTGAAAATGCACCCGTGAGGCCCCGAGTTCAATCCCAGGGTGCAGAAACCTGTGATCCTAGCATTCAGGAGGCTGATGTCAGAAGACTGAGAATTTGAGGCCAGCCTGAGCTATGTAGTGACCCTGTCTCAAAAACTTGTCTGGTGGGGGCTGGGAAGGCGGCTCAGTGGTAGAGTGCTTGCCTTGCATGCATGAGGCCCTGGGTTCCATTCCTCAGCACCATGTAAGCAGAAAAAGCCAGAAGTGCTGCTATGGCTCAAGTGGTAGACAACTAGCCTTGAGCTGAAGAGCTGAGGGACAGTGCTCAGGGCCCCCCCACCCCCAAAAAAAAAAAAAAAAAAGAAATTAAGACATTGTCAGGTGGAATGAGGGAAGGAGTGACATTGTCCAAAAAGAAATACACTCTTTTTGTTGTTGTTGTTGGTCATGGGGCTTGAACTCTGGACCTGGGCACTGTCTCTGAGCTCTTCAGCTCAAGGCCAGTGCTCTACCACTTTAGTCACTTCTAGTTTTCTGGTGGTTAGTTGGAGATAAGAGTCTCATTGAGGGGCTGGGAAGGTGGCTCAGTGGTAGAGTGCTTGCCTTGCATGCCTGAGGCCCTGGGTTCGATTCCCCAGCACCACATAAGCAAAAAGAAAAAAGCCGGATGTGGCGCTGTGGCTCAAGTGGTAGAGCGCTAGCCTTGAGCTGAAGAGCTGAGGGACAGTGCCCAGGCCCAGAGTTCAGGCCCCACGACTAGACCCAAAAAAAAAAAAAAAAAGAGTCTCATTGACTTTCCTGCCCGGGCTGGCTGTGAACCACGATCCTCAGATCTCAGCTCCTGAGTAGCTAGGATGACAGGCGTGAGCCACCAGTCCCCAGCAAGATGCACTCTACCTGACTTATGTAACTAACCCCTTGTATATCACCTTTATAATAACAATAACAAATTAAATTTAAAAACCTTATCAAGTACCAGGGGCTCACACCCATCATCCTAGCCTTACCTATTCAGGAAGCTGAGATCTAAGAATCACAGACTCTTACCTCCAATGAACCATCAAAAAGCCAGAAGTAGAGCTGTGGCTCAAGTAGTAGAGCCTCAGCCTTGAGTAAAAAATAGCTCAGGGAGGGCTGGGAAGGTGGCTCAGTGGTAGAGCGCTTGCCTTGCATGCATGAGGCCCTGGCTTCGATTCCTCAACACCACATAAGCAGAAAAAGCTGGAAGTGGTAGAGCACTTGCCTTGAGCTGAAGAGCAAAGGGACAGCGCCCAGGCCCAGAGTTTAGGCCCAATGACCGGCAAAAAAAAACCCCCAACAAACTCAGGAAGCACTCAGGCCCTGAGTTCAAGCCCAAGTACCAGCACGTGTGTGCATGCACACACATACACATATACACACACACACACCTCACTTTCCCCCTGCCCCCATTCACCCATTCCCCCCCCATTCCCCCCCAGGGATTCACCCATTCCCCCCCCATTCCCCCCCAGGGATTCACCCATTCCCCCCCCATTCCTCCCCAGGGATTCACCCATCTCCCCCTCCCATTCCCCCCCAGGGACCCACTTTCACTGGCTGTCTGGCTGAGCTGTGTCGGTGCTTCGGGCCGGGCAGTGGCATGCACTGGTCTCCCAGCCAGGAGCTCCACGGCTGGGGCACAAACCCAGACACAGCCCTGGGCCAGGGCACTGTCACCCATCCCCACACACTTCCTCCTCCCTGACCCTAAACCCTGCCCCCCTCCCCCCAGGTGAATGGCCTCAGCATGCAAGGCCTGGGGCTGGCCTCCAAGCTGGCACAAACGCCACCTCCCAGCCCAGATGTCAGAGCCGAGCCGGGTCCTCCTGGGCCCCGCCCGGCCCCTGCTTTGCTCCTCGCAGCCTCCCCCAGCTCTCCTCGGCCTGGCGTCTTGGTCCCCGTCCAGGCCGTGGTGGACCGCCAGTCCTCCCAGGACTCTGGAAGCCGGGGGCTGCTCTCCAACCTCCCAGCTGACTTAACCCCTCCCCCAGCACAGGGACCGGCAGCAGCTGTCCCCCAGGGCTGAGACCTGGGCCAAGATGCCCGGTGCCACAGTGTGAGGCCGAGCGAGTGAATGAGCAAATGACGCCTCGTCTCAGTCTGGGCAGGAAGCAGGCTCTTCCCCATTCCAGAGGCAGAAGCTGGGGTGGGGTCTGAGGGGGGGCTGCGTGCTCCTATACTGGGACAGCCCTACCTGAAGTCCAGCGTGACTGGGCTCAGGTAGCTCAGGCTGGGGTGACCTCAGGCCAGCCTCCCAGAGGCCGGTCCCTCGGGGCCTGTATGAGGTCATTCACTCCATAGCCTCAGCACCCACTGGGGGACCTTCTGACCCACAGGGGCCCACAGGGCCTGGGACACAGTCGGCCCTCAGCCCCCCCAACTTCCTTCTGGGACGCCAACCACAATTTGGTGATTGTCAGAGAACATTTTTCTCCCCCCTTTGGAGAGGAAAGCTGCAAGCCATTAAGGGCTGCTCCGGCCTGCGGGTCACCATTTCCTGTTTAGAAGAAAGACTCATCTCTCCTTTGGAGCCTGGAGCCCTCCCCTCTCCCCCGCCGCCCCCACCCCCGCCGCCGGTCCCGCCCCATCCCAGCCTGACTGGGCTGAGCTGGGGCCGCAGCCTGCCCGGGACGCCCTGCAGGAAACTGGCACCTTTGGCACCTTTTGTCCTCAGCAAGGACACTCATTTTCTGCTGGCCCCAGGAGGCCCCCCGAGGTGACAGCAGCAGCAGCAGTGGCCAGCCGTGATTGCCCTAAGCCGGGCAAGCGGCTGTCCCCCCTCCGAGCAGGAAGTCCGGTGACCCCTACCCTCTGGCCGGGCTTCTCACCCTCCTGGCTCCAGCCGGCCAATTTCCTGGCATCAAAGGCCATTTGGTACCCAGCAGCCAGACGAGGTGTGGGCCTGCCTGACAGAGGCCCAGGGGGCAGGAAGGACGGCCGGAAGCCCGCCCAGGGGCGCACAGCCACGGCAGCTGTGGCCCTGTGGCCTGTTTGGATCCAGTGTCTCTTCCAGGCCGCGTTGGCCAGGGGCTGCCACTCCCCGCCAGGCAGGGCCCACCTCCACGGCCCTCTTCCCTTCCGTTAGTGCCCACCCCGTAACCACCCCGCGGGGCCAGGGAACGCTGCTATATAAATTAACCACTTTATTGAACATCAATAAACTGTATATATAACTATACAAAATGTTTCCTTAACACAAAAAATGCTGCTTGTAATATAAATACCAGTGTACCTTTAAAAATGTAAACATCTTCCTCCCACACCTGTCGGTCCCAGAGCGGGTCTGGGGCCTTGGGGCCAGGCTGTGGCCCCTGGACAGGACAGGCTGGCTGAGGGCTGTCACTCAGTTCCTGAGAGTAAACCAGGTGTCACCGTGACACACAGGGGCCACCTCCAGGCTAGGCGGCCTCCTGCCCACTCCTGTCCCACGATCGCTGCATAGTTGCCCCCAGGAAGGTGGCTTGAGGGTTCCTGGGGGGAGGGAAGGGGAGAGTGGGGTCCCCTGAGTGGAGTGGGAGTGTCCTGGTCCGGTCTGATGGCTTCTGGCTGCAGCTAACAGCTCAGGGTGCACAAACCCAGCGGGCCTGGGCCTGGCTCCACAGTGGCGGGTGGGCGGCCACCCGTTCCCACTGAAGGCCTCCAAGGCCAGGGCAGAGGTCGGAGCCAGAGTCCTGTGGGCCACACAGCAACTCCAGAGCCTCGGGAGCCTCTGGCCCAGGCAGGGAGAGTCAGCGGGGGCCCGCGGTGCAGCCAGCCGCCTGGTGCTTGTGGAGCAGCGACATGCGGGAGAAGGCGCGGCCGCAGGCGGGGCACTGGTACTTCTTCACATCTGAGTGTGTCTGCAGGTGCGCGCGCAGGTTGGAGCGGTCGGCGAAGGCCCGGCTGCAGTGTGAGCAGGAGAAGGGCTTCTCGCCTGGGGAGAGGGCAGAGCGCAGGGGTGGGGGGTGAGGCGCCGGCAGAGTCCCATGGCCCAGGGAAGCGGCCGTGTCCCGGGGCCTCTCTTCTCGCCTTGGGGAGTCAGGTCCGTGACTAAGTGCAGGCCGAGGATCCTCACACCCCGCAGGTGCAGAGGGGCCCCACAAACAGACTACTGACTCACTCCACAGGCACGCGATCCTCCTGCACACCTCGCAATAGGGAGGGGGAAACTGAGGCACGGAAGCCCAGTGGCATCTCCAGGACCCCCCAGCAGGTCCCAGGCCTTGACCAAGGCAAGGCCCTTGTGGCCATTACTTTATTGTCTTTGGGGCCCAAGTTAGAGGGGCAGACTTCCGGGGTCCCCCCTCCCCACCTCAGCACTGGCTGGGCCACGCCTCAGACAAACCCGTCTGGCAGGAGCCCCAGGAACAGGCCTGAGCCTCAGCCTGGGACCCCAAAGTCTGTGGCCCTGGACAAGGTGTGTGAAGTCTCCCAGGTGCGAACCATGCAGAAAGTGCTCTGTAAGCGCTCGCAAGACATCCCCATGAGCCAGCACAAAACCAGAACTGGAAGTGTGGCTCACGTGGTGGAGTTCCAGCCAGCTACTGAGCACTAAGAACACAGGCCGCGGCTTTGAGTTCAAGCCTTAGCACGGCACCACACAGAACAGCCCAAAAGACTGCCAAGGACCTTGGAGCCCAGCCCCTGCCCCAGCCAGGAGCTGACTGCGTTGGGTTTCTTTTCCCCCTAAGGGTATAATCAAAACTCATCAGAGAAACATCTACTGAGCTCCTACGGGGACAAGCACTGCTCTAACATTCAACATCCTTCCAGGCCAGTGCTGGAATGCAGGACCAGCTGGCAAAGAATCGCCAAGGCCTAGTGGGTGTGGCCAGGCGGGACCGGCCCAGGGGACCACAGGGCGGCCCAGGGGACGGCAGGGTGGGAGGCTGCCACCTTAGGGTGGGAGCCCTGCTGGGGGGGGGGGCCTGAGCGGGCTGCAGGCCTCCCACCCAGTCCCCGCTGAAGCTCTGTCAGTAGTTGAGGGTCAACTAAAGGCTTGTGGAGCACATGGCACCCTGTCGCGACCCCCCCCATTCCCTCCACCCCTCAGCCGCCTTTCTGGTGCTCCTGGCAAGTGTGAAATCGGCACCAGGCCGGCGGGGACAAAGGGGGGCACCGTACATGCGATACCCCCGGATTAAAAGGGCCTGTCACACCATGGGTAGCAGCTGCGGCGGGAACAGGTGCGGGCACCACTGCCCGGTGCACCTGCTCCTCACCCCCCACTGTGCCTAACCATTAAGCACACAATAGGGTCCAGGAGGATGGGCGCATGTCAATGGGGGCTGAGGGAGCCTTTGCATTCAAACAATGTCTGTGTGGGAGGGCAGGACTGGGGCCCCCAGAGCACCCCAAGGCTTGACTCCCTCTCGAAATGGCGTCCCCTTTGTTGGACCTTTACAGGTTGTGCTATGTGTGCATTCAGTAGAATGCACGGGGGGGGGGGGGGGGGGGGGAGGGGGGGGGAGCTTCGTCCACAGGGTGCCTGGCCCGCGGACTGCTCAGGTCAGCCACCTGGGCCAACCGTGGCTCTTGGGCGCCTGTCTCAGGACGGAGCTGTGGCCCTGGGCCTTCTTCCTTCACAGCCTCTCTCTAAACGCCCCCCCCCACAACATTCTCCACCATTCAGGTTCTGAAGGGGCAGCTGCCAGGCCTCAGCACAAAGTTCCGCATTGTTTTTGAACCGCTCCATGTGGCATGGGCATGGGCCTGGGCCGGGTGGGAAGGGGCCCTGTGAGCAGGGGCTGTGCGGGGATTCCCCACCTTCAGCCACCGCCATCCCTCAGGCCTGAACAGGCTCACCCAGGGCTACCGGCACTTTCTGGAAGCCCTGTGCCTGGGTTCTGGGCATGCACTCTTCCTGGGCGCCTGCCCTATGCCCCCTCCCCACCCCGAGCCCCAGGGTGTTGGCCAGGCAGGAGCCGGGCACAGGTGGAGAAGGTGGGCACATCCTGTGCGGCAGTAAACAACAAGGTGTCACTGGGCTCCTTCCCAGATCTGCAGGGCAGGGTGGAAAGGCCCCGACCCTACGCCCTGCCCACACCCTGCCCCTGCCCCGCCAGACCCGCTTCTGCCCAACCCCCCTCCGTGGGCCGGAAGGGAGCTGGAGCCCCAAGCACCGCCAGGCAGGGGCGAGGGGGGGGAGGTGGGGGGGGGCACAGGGACACTCACCGGTGTGGGTGCGGACGTGGCCCTGCAGCAACCAGGGCCTGGAAAAGGCCTTCCCACAGGTCCCGCACACGCAGGGCAGCGTGTGGCTGCGAATGTGCATCTTGAGGGCGCCCAGGCTGAGGTATTCCTTGTTGCAGTATTTGCAGTTGAAGGCCTTCCGGGCCTGGGGGTCCCTGGCCCCGGAGAGCCTGGGGTGGAGGGCCAGCTGCTTGGGCAGTTGGCCTAAGGCAGGGAAGGCGGCGTAGGCCTCGGCCTCCAGGGAAGAGGCGGAGGTGGAGGAGAAGGTGGACGCGGCCGGCGAGGGCGGGCTGGGTGGCTGAGAGCTCTTCCCGCTGTCCTCATCCGACAGGGAGGTCAGCTCCCCGGCCTTGGGGCTCTCTTGGGGCTCTGGGGTGCCCCAGCCCAGGGTCCGGGCCTGGGGTACCAGCAAGGAGTCCCAGATGAGCGTGGGCAGGGAGGCCGTGGGGTTGAGGACCTCGGGCGGCGGGATGGCGGCCAGCAGGTGAGCCTGGTCGTAGGGCTGCTGGAAGGTGAGCTCTGCGGGGGGAGCAGACAGGGCAGGGTCAGCTCGCACTCCACCTCCGACCTCCCCCCCCCCCCCCCCCCGCCCCGGCCCGGGGCGAGGGGCGCAGGGGCGAGGGCGCAGGGGCGAGGGCGCAGGGGCGAGGGCGCAGGGCGGCACCCCCGGGCCCGGGCCCCCGCCGGGCCCCCGCCCGCCCCCACCGGCCCGGCCTCCACCCCGCCCCCACCCGGACTCCGGACTTCCCGGCCTCCCCTCGCCCGGGCCGGGCCGGGCCGGGCCGGGCCGGGCCACCGCCGCCGCCGCCGCCGCGACGCCGGCCTCCCCCTCCCGTCGACCCCGTCCACCTGCCCGCGCCCGCGGGCCCGGCCCGGCCTCCCCGGGACGCCCCGCCGCGACCCGGCCCCCCCGGGGGCCCCCGCGGCGCCGGCGCGCGCCCCCCGCGTCCGCTCACCCGGGGCCGAGTCCTGCAGCTCGCTGTAGTTGGGCTTCCGGCGGGGGTCGGAAGGCTTCCTGACCAGGAAGGAGCGCGGCATCGTGGCCGAGGGCGCCGGGGGTCCGCAGAGCTGCTCTCGCTGGGCCGGCTGCGGCGCGGTGCGCGCGGACGCGCGGCCAACCCCCTTAAGTACTCCACTGCGGGCGGGCGGGGCGGGCGGGGCGCGGCCACGCCCCTTTGTCAACAGCGCGCCAATCAAAGGCGCGCCTCGCGGGAGGCCACGCCCCAAGCAGGTGCGCCTGGGCGGGTGGGGCTCGCGCCGCGTGGCGCTGGGAGCCGGCTCGGGGTTCCTCTGCCGCCGGCTGCGCGGGCGGCGCCGGTCTCCCCGCGGCGGGCGGGCGGGCCGGCCGGTCGGCCGGGACGCGGGCGCAGCGGGTCTCCGCGGGGAGGGACCGCAGTGGCCGGCTGGACGGCGCCCCCCGGCCCCGGGCCCGCGTCCCGGCGCCCCTGGCGCCCCCTGGCGGCGGCGCGGACGCCCACACCTGCGGAAATGGCTGGGCGGCGGCGCGGGCGCGGAGCGGCGTCCCGGGGCGGGGCGCGGGGGTCCACGCGGCTCCGGGGCCCGGCCCGTGCGTCTGGCTCACCGGGCACCGGGCTGGCCGCCGCGGCCGGAGCCCACACGCCTGCGCTCTCCTCTCCCAGCCGGGCCTTGCCCACCCCAGGACCCTGGCACCTGCCGGCCGCCAGCCTCTCCCGGCTCGGCCTCGCCGGTGCTGAGACGCGGTGCAGGCCACCTCGCGCGCCCCCTCCCCAAGGCCGCCGCCGCGGGGCCCGGTCCTCTCCCCGCAGGGCGCACCCCGCCCGCCGGCGCACCCCGGTCTGACGGCTCCCCGCGGGCGGGACGCTCACCCCGGGCGGCCGGCCCCGCGACGCGCGCTGGCGTGGGGGAGATGGGCGCGGGGTCCCAGGCCAGCCTGGCCCGCTTGCCAAGATCCTGTCTCCTGAACGAACGAACGGACGGACGAATGAATGGATGAATCTCCAAAGGTCAAAGACAAAGGTTAAGGAACGGAGGCGGCAGCCAGGAAGAGGAGCAGGGAAGGCGGCATGCTCGACGGGAGGGCTGGGCTGGGCCGGCCGGGGCTGCACCCCAGCGCGCCTCTTAAGGAGGGGACAGCTTTAAACTGGAGCCCTTTTCATTTTTTGGTTGGGCCTTGAACTCGGGGCCTGGGCGCCGTCCCTCAGCTCTACCACTTGAGCCACAGCACCACTTCTGGTTTTCTGAGTGGTTTATTGGAGATGAGTGTCTCACCGACTCTCCTGCCTGGGCTGGCTTTGAACCGTGATCCTCAGATCTCAGCCTCTGAGTAGCAAGGATTACAGGCGTGAGCCACCAGTGCCCGGCTTCAAGCCCTTTTCATATGAAGGATATTTTTGTTCTGTTTGAAAAAAATGATCTGTTATTACAAAGGTGATGTGGTGTAAGTCGGATATGAATGATATATTTCGAGCACGTGCGTTGATAGTTAACATACAGAAGGTTCTGGGCCAATCTCCAGCACCACACACCAAAAGAAAAGGCTTTCTTTTTGAAATGAAGTCACTTTCTCAAGCAGGACCTCAGCCACCAAAGTCAAACCAAAGTCACCTGGTTCACTGAAGCCGGACCCGACCCCACCCACAGCGCTGCTGCTGCTGTAGCCCAGGTAGGCCTGGAACTCGATCCTCTCGCTTCAGGCCTGGATTACAGGTGGTGCCACCAGACTCAGCTGTCAGTAACTACTGTCTGGTCAAAGCAGGTAGTAGGAACTAAATCCATTGCTTGTTGGGGGGCTGCCAGCTGGAGTTTGCAAACCTCTCTGACCTCAGTTTCCCTAGGTGTAAGGAACAGGTGGCTTCTGTCTCCTGGAGAAGTAAAGACAAGGAAAAGGAACACCTACTGTGGGGGCCTTACTAGCCAGCTTCCTTCAAAGGCTTGCAAGCACCTGCAAGGGGGAGGGGAGGGGAGGGGAGGGGAGGCTGCCTTCCTCCCAGCCCCGTTTAGATCTGATTAACTTATCCGGCTGCGGCCCTCCCGCCGGGAGGCCTGGGTGGCGACCGAGCCTTCCCAAGGTATGGCCATGGAAGGCGTCATCGGTCCTCTAGCCAGGAACCTCACAGGAAATCTCACTCCTTAGCAAGGCTGGCCTCAAACTCAAAAGTGCCTCTGAGACTGCGGGTGGTGGCCCTGTGGAGGCTGCGGTGTCACGGCCTCCCACCATGGGGCCTCCTGGCCCTGAGCCTTCCTAGCCCGAGGCCTCCTGCCCTGGGTGCACAGGCCCCAGGCGTGGTCCTCCGGCGCCCTCTTCTGGCCGCTGCTTCCCCCTCGATGTCTGGGGTCTGGGTGAAACTGGCACAGGGGCTTCTGGCCTTCTGAGCTCATCTGACATGGCCAAAACCTCATGCATGCCTGCATTTTCTGTGGGTGCCTGTCCCTCGCTACGAGCAAAAAAGGTGACAATCAGACAAAGAAAGTACCCGTCCCAGGCCTCCAGCGCCTTTCCCTAAAGTCGATACTTCCCTCAGTGTCTTGTACCGCCCTGCAGATGGCCGTTAGTACCCACAGATACAGCTCGGAAGGCTGGTGAGTGTGTCCCTCTAATACCACGCAGAGACCACCACACTCACCAACACAGCTAGAGTTATAGTGATTTGAGAATCATTTCCATCATGTACACCAACTTCCCTTAACAGTCTGGGCCATTTTGGTTTGTTTGTCAGTCATGGGGCTTGAACTCAGGGCCTAGGCGCTGTCCCTGAGCTCTTTTGCTCAAGGCAAGAGCTCTACCACTTTGACCCATTGTGCCACTTCTGGTTTTCTGGTGCTTAATTGGAGATAAGCATCTCACAGGCTTGGCTGGCTTTGAAAGGTCATCTCAGATCTCAGCGTCGGGAGTAGCTAGGATTATTGAGCCACCTTCCCCTGCTTAGCCTGCTTTGTTTTTGAGGAAGAGTCTGTGCATTCCAGCTGGCCTCAAACTCCCTCTGGAGGTGTGAGCCACCACACTTAGATCATTTTGCACCCAGCTGGTTCTGTTTTTGTTTTTAAGACCTTGCTATTAACAGGCCACATGCTGAGCTGCACCTGCAAGTCTCCAATATTTTGCAGGACCGAAGACTTTCTGTTGGAGATTTGTTGTTGTTAGCATACATTAGGTGTACAGGACCGTTTCATTGTGACATTTCCATGCTGCATACAATGTAACCCAATCAAACAGCCCTTTGCCCACTCTCCCTGCCCTGAAAAGGCGGTCTCAGGGTTCACTGTTGTTTTCATAAAGCCTGTGACCTATTCCCCCTCACACACCTTCCTCTTTTTTGCCTGTCCCGGGCCTTGAAATCAGGGCCTGGTCATTGAAGACTTTTTTCTTTTGCCAGTCATGGGGCCTGATCTCTGGGCCTAGCACTGTCCCTGAGCTCTTCAGCCACTTGAGCCACAGCGCCACTTCCGGCTTTTTCTGCTTTATGTGTGCTGAGGAATCAAACCCAGGGCCTCATGCACGCAAGGCAAGCGCTCTACCACTGAGCCACCTTCCCAGCCCCTTAATTGAATTTTGTCATAATCCTATCATCTACCCAGCAAGGGGGCCTGAGGATGGCCACTGAGGTTCGATTACCATAAGTTTCAAGGCAATGTCAATAAATGGCCTGCACACGGTCATAGTTTTTATTTTTGTCTTTAGCAATACTGGGGTAGAACCCAGACCTGGTGCTCGCTAGGCTCTACCACTAGAACCACTCGTCTGGTCTCATCAAACCATCTTTGCACCCCAGGTCAGAAGATATGTTATACAGAAAATAATGAGCCAGTGCCTCACGCCTGTCATCCTAGCTACTCAGGAGGCTGAGATCTGAGGATCATAATTCAAAGCCAGCCGTGGCAGTAAAGTCCATGAGATTTTTTTTTTTTTTTTTTGGTCCAGTCATGGGACCTGAACTCTGGGCCTGGGTGCTGTCCCTCAGCTCTTCAGCTCAAGGCTAGAGCTCTACCACTTGAGCCACAGTGCCACATCCGGGTTTTTTCTTTTTGCTTATGTGGTGCTGAGGAATTGAACCCAGGGCCTCATGCATGCAAGGCAAGCGCTCTACCACTGAGCCACCTTCCCAGCACCCCCCCCCCCCCCCCCCCCCGTGAGATTCTTATCTCCAATTAACCACCAGAAAACTAGAAGTAGCGCTGTGGCTCAAGTGGTAGAGCACTAGACTTGAGCTGAAGAGCTGAGGGACAGCGCCCAGGCCCAGAGTTCAAGCCCCACGACCACCACCACCAACAACAAAAATGTTGATAGGCTTGTCTAAATGTCCTCAGAAAAGGTTAAATTATAGCCTCACCAGCAAGGAGTTGAGGGCTCCTTCTCCAGAGTTGGCTAATAGAGGCTATTGTCTAACTTTTTATCTTTGCCTGACTGATAAGAGAAATCCGCATCTCCTGCTTGGCAATCTAGGTTCCCGAGTTCAGGTTTTTGTTGCCTTCTCCACCACCCCCCCCAACTCATCTTGAGCAATTTTTTCCATACCCCAGAGCCATTTCCATTTCTCCATGTTCCAAACTAGTTTTCTAGTCCTTTGGGCTCAGGTTGAGCAACTTTGGATTTCTAAGCACCGGCTTTCTCAGGTTAACAGGTTGATTAGATCATGACTCAGGCATCACCTGAGCCCACCCTGGCTCAGAGTTTATCTTGACTTCGAGGAAAGGAGATTTTGTCCAGGGAGGTTCCACGGAGAATGGAGGCCCTACCTCTGCTTTCCTTCTTAATCTAGAAAACCTGTCCCAACGTCTCGCCCTTGCCTGAAAACAGGCAGTGATATAGCCTTGTGCCCCAGATGTAAGCTGTTTGCCGGCCAGCTTCTGAATCAGGGTCCAAGTGAGCTGGGCGGGGCCCAGAGCAGGTAGCCCGGAGCGAAGATGAGCCGGCCTTCCTCTTTCCCTGAGCACCGCCGGTCCACCAGGTCCCGGCGATTCCACCCATGGCTCTGAAGCTCCCCCAGGGCCTGTCAATGCAGGGCCTCACCATCCTGCCTAGCCAGGGAGAAAGCTCTGCATACAACAGACTGGAGCCACCTGGGAGTCGCCCTGAAGAGACGGGGGACTGGTCGTGCAGGCCATGCGCGGCAGCAGGACGGGCTCTTGCTCCATGCCCTTCTCACATGGCAATTTCCTTTCCTTCTTTAGCATCTGCAAGTATTTCTCCTGCCTCCCACTCTCCAAGAAAAGCCACCGTCTTCCCTGGCACACAGGGGGCCCTGTGGGATCTGGGCCCTGAAGCCCGGCAGAGGCCCCTGGCAGCCATCATGGACTGCACTACAAATAGCCCAGCCCCCTGGCTCTGCCCTCCTAACTTTCCCCTCTCCAGATCCTTCTCTTCCCTGTCCAGCTGGGTCTCTCTTTTTTGGGCCTGTGATCACTTTTTTTTTTTCTCTCGGTCATGGGGCTTGAACTTGGCCTGGGGACTGTCCCTCAGCTCTTCAGCTCAAGGTGAGTGCTCTGCCTCTTGAGCCACAGCGCCACTTCCGGTTTTCTAGTGGTTCATTGGAGGTAAGAGTCTCATGGACTTTCCTGCTTGGGCTGGCTTTGAACCTCGATACTCAGATCTCAGCCTCTTGAGCAGCTAGGATGACAGGCCTGAGCCACTGGCACCTGGCTTTTTTTTTTTTAATGTTGGTACTAGGGCTTGAACTCGGGGTCTGGGCACTGTCCTTCTGAGCTTATTCTGCTCAAGACTATTACTTGAGCCAAAGCTCCAATGCTGGCTTTTTGGTGGTTACTTGGAGGTAAGACTCGTGCCCAGGCTCGCTTCAGACCCTGAGCCTCACTCCGACCTCAGCCGCCTAAGGAGCTAGGTTGACAGGTGTGAGCCGCCGGCACCCAGCAGGATTCTAGTATAACAGGAAAAAAGCAGGGAGAAATGGACAAGGGAGGAAACATTTCCTGCTCGCAATACAAGAAACGAGGTAAAAACTAAAAGAAGGAAAAGAAAGCTGGAAGTGCCGGAGACCTGGGTCAGCTAGGGTGGAGGGCTCAGTCCCCAAGCAGAGGAGGAAGTTGTCTGAGACCTGGGGCTGGATGTGCAGGAGCGGGCGGGGCCGGGCGGTGGGCGGGGCCCTACCTGCAGGGCGGGCCCGCCGAGCGCCGCCACGCCCAGGAGGCGTGGCCTGGAGTTGTAGGCCCGGAGGGGCCCTGGGCCCGCGGCCTCTCTCGGCTCACCTCGCTGGGGCGGTGGGTGGGCCAAGGGGCCTTCGGGCCGCCCGTTCGCCGGCGCGGCCCGCTCCCCACCTCCAAATACTCGCTGGTCTCCGGGCCAGGGCGCCCAAGGCCCGAGCCAGTTCGCTTCAGTCCGTGGATTGTCATTGTGAGGTGATGGAGGCTGACAAGGCCCGAGCCGTGGGAGGGCGGCCTCCCTGCCGCGTCTCTGTCCCTCCCTCCATCCCTCCCCTGCGGCGTCTTCCGCCCCTCCCAGCTCCACACGAGTTGTTCACTTTCCCCCACGTGCAGTGCACGCGCTGCGCTGCTGCACTTTTTCACACTTTCCCCTCGTGCCCTGTGCCTTCCCCACCTCCTCCCAAAGATACACATGAGCGCACCACACATAAGGTAGGATCATCAAAAAAGAAAAGTTTCGGGACCGGGAAGGTGGCTCAGTGGTAGAGCGCTTGCCTTGCATGCATGAGGCTCTGGGTTCGATTCCTCAGCACCACCTAAGCAGAAAAAGCCGGAAGTGGCGCTGTGGCTCGCTTGAGCTGAAGAGCTGAGGGACAGCGCCCAGGCCCAGAGTTCAGGCCCCACGACTGACCAAAAAGATTTCTTCTTTTCCTGTCTTGGGGTTCACTTCGATGCATATTGTATCATGTAAACACGAAGAGGGGTGTAGACGCCGTGCCTGTGTGATTCTGAATATCCTCTTTTGATCTGTGTGCACATCTAGAATCCTGGGTAATTGCTGACATCAATTTAAAGGGGGGGGGGGGAAGAGCCAATCTTTTTTTTCTTTTCCTTTTCTCTTTTGAGTGGCAGGTGACCTGTGGCCCAGGGAGGGTGCGGCTGTCTCAGAACGTCTGGAATTGCTTCTTGGTGCCATGAGCCCTGGAGGCTGTGAGCAACACGGCCAGCGCTCAACTGTAAGGTTCATCCAAGATGGCGCATCGGCGTTGCGCACTGACGGACCTGCAGCCGGGGGCAGGCACAGACACGTCCCTGCATCCTCACCACGGCTACCACGCCGCGCAGCACCGGCCCTCACACGCAGCATCCCTGCGGAGGGGTGTTTCTTGTCAACATAGGGGTCCAAGTGGTCTCTTTGGGCATCTTGAAGTCTAGACCCACGTTCTTGGGAGTATGAGGGAGTCCTCCCTTGCCTCTGCCTCCCAACAGAACTGACTCCCCCCCCATATATAATTTTAAATTTATTTTTGGTTATAGCTCTTCAGCTCAAGGCGAGTGCTCTACCACTTGAGCCACAGCGCCATTTTCCGTTTTCTGAGTGGTTTATTGGAGATAAGAATCTCATGGACTTTCCTACCCAAGCTGGCTTTGAACTGTGATCCTCAGATCTCAGTCTCCTGAGTGCTAGGATTACAGGTATAAGCCACCAATGCCTGGCTTGTGAGTCTTTTTTTTTTTTTGGGTCTGGTCATGGGGCCTGAACGCTGGGCCTGGCCGCTGTCCCTCAGCTCTTCAGCTCAAGGCTAGCACTCTACCACTTGAGCTACAGTGCCACTTCCGGCTTTTTTTTCTTTTTGCTTATGTGGTGCTGAGGAATCGAACCCAGGGCCTCAGGCATGCAAGGCAAGCACTCTACCACTGAGCCACCTTCCCAGCCCTGGCTTGTGAGTCTTAAATGCAGGGCCTGGGCACAGCCCCTGACCTGTTTCCACTCAAGGCTCAAGGCTAGCTCTACCACTGAGCCACAGCTCCACTGTTTTTTTTGGTAGTTAATTTGAGATGAGTCTCGAGGGCTTTCCTGCCTGGGCTGGCTTTGTACCACAATCTTCAGATCTCAGCTTTCTGAGTAGCTAGGATTACAGGTGTGAGCCACCAGTGCCTAGCTCCTTTTCATATTGTGAAAGATGGTCAGCTACTTTGAGCCACAGCTCCACTTCAGGTTTTGTGTGTGTGTGTGATTAATTGGGAGAGTCCCACGCTTTCCTTCCTTGGCTGGTTTTGAACCATGATTCTCAGATCTCAGTCACCTGAGTAGTTGGTATTACAGGTGTGAGCCACTAGTGCCTGGCTATTTTCCTATTTAACATATTTACTTTAATAGAATGTTGGGGGTGTGGAATAGGGTTTGAAACCAGGGACACTTGCTAATCAAATGCTCTCATTTGAGCCACATCATCAGTCCTAATTTTATTTCTTCTTTTGAGACTATGTAGTCAGGCTGGCCTTGAACTTAGGAGCCAATGGGTCAAATCTGGCTCTTAGCCAGGTGCTGGTGGCTCATGTCTGCAATCCTAAACTACTCAGAAGACCGAAATCTGAAGATCACAGTTCAAAGCCAGCCTTGGCAGGAAAGTCCCTAACCTTTTATTTCTGTCAGTCCTGGAGCTTGAATCCAGGGCCTGGGCACTGTCCCTGAGCTTCTTTTGCTCAAGGCTAGCACTCTACCACTTGAGCCACAGTACCACTTCTGGTTTTTTCTGTGTATGTGGTACTGAGGAATTGAACCCAGAGCTTCATACATGCTAGGCAAGCACTGTACCGCTAAGCAGTATCCTCAGCCCCCTAATACTCTTATTGCCAATTAACCTCCAAGAAGCCTATGGTGGAGCTGTGGCTCCAGTGGTAGAGTGCTAGCCTTGAGCAAAAAAGCTAAGAAATAGTGTCTAGGTCCTGAGTTCAAACCCCACTACTCTCCCTACACCCCACACACATTTTGGATCCAAAAAAGGCCCTGAAATAAATCAGCCAGGCACACACCAGGCCCTGGTGCCCAAGAAGCCCATAAGCGAGGAGGTATAAGTAGACACTCAGATGCTGGGGGCAGGTGCCCGGGGGCAGGGAGAGGGTCTGAGGAAGCAAAGGTGACAGGGCCGCGAGCCCCAAGCCTCTGAGTTCCAGCCAGTGTTCTTTGAGACAGGTCTGGCTAAGCAGCTCCGCTAGCCTGAAGCTTGAGATCCACTGGCCTCCGGAGGGCTAGGTTCTAGGTGTACACCTCCACACCCGGCTTGCCGACAGGAGGGGCTTGAACTCTGGGCTGAGTGCTGTCCCTGAGCAACTTTTTGCCTCGGGGTAGCCCTCTACCAAAAGAGCTCCAGCTGCACTTCCGCCTTTTCTGTGATTAACTGCAGATAAGAGTCTCTGGAACTTTGCTTCCGGGGCTAGTTCAAGCCGGGTCCACCGGAGTTAGTTCAGTTCGGCTTGTACCCAGCTGACAGATTTTTTTTTTAGTTGGTTGTGGCGCTTGAACTCAGGGCCTGGGTGCTGTCCCTGAGCCTCTTTGTGCTCAGGGCTAGCACTCTACCACTTGAGCCACAGTGACACTTCCAGTTTTTGAGTGGTTTATTGGAGATAAGAGTCTCAACAGGGACTTTTCTGCTGAGTCTAACTTCAAACTACAATCCTCAGACGTCAGCCTCCTGAGTAACTAGGATTAATCCTCAGACGTCAGCCTCCTGAGTAACTAGGATTACAGGTGTGAGCCATCAGTGCCCAGATAGGATTTTTTTTTTTTTTGTCGGTCGTGGGGCTTGAACTCTGGGCCTGGGCGCTGTCCCTCAGCTCTTCAGCTCAAGGCGAGCGCTCTACCACTTGAGCTACAGCGCCACTTCCGGTTTTCTGGTGGTTTATTGGAGATAGGATATTTTTTTAAAGTCTATTCTTTTTAAAATTCATTTTATTTTTTGTTTATGTGGTACCTTGGAATCAAACCCAGGGCTTCCTGCATGCTAGGCAAGCACTCTACCACTAAGTCACATTCTTCCTAACCCTGACAGCATTTTGTGTGTCTGTCAGTTGTAGGGCTTGAACTCTGGGCCTGGGCGCTGTCCCTGAGCTCTTCAGCTCAAGGTGAGTGCTCTATCACTTGAGCCACAGCGCCACTTCTGGTTTCTGGCTAAATGGAGGTAAGAGTCTCGCAGACTTTCCTGCCCAGGCTGGCTTCAAACCATGATCCTCAGACCTCAGCCTCCTGAATAGCTAGGATTACAGGTGTGAGCCGTCAGTGCCCGCTGTGGCTCAAAATGGTAGAGCACTAGCCTTGAGTAAAAAGAGTCCTGAGACAGTCCCCAGGCCCTGAGTTCAAGCCCTAAAACTGACCAAAAAATTCAAATGGGAGACGAGGCATGGCTCAAATAGTAGAGAACCAAACAGCTGTGAGAAAGCCAAGTGATTCATGGAAATGGGATTTAGACAACTCTAAGCTATCCTATTTTAGAGCTGCTTTTTTTTTTTTTTTTTTTTTGCCGGTCCTGGGCCTTGAACTCAGTCTCTGAGCCTCTCTGTGCTCAAGGCTAGCACTTTACCACTTGAGCCACAGTGCCACTTCCTTTCTGCTTATGTGGTACTCAGGACTCTAAGCCAGGCTTCATGCATGCTGAACAGGCACTCTACCACTAAGCCACATTCCCAGCTTGTTCTTCCTATTCTTGATTTTATTTTTTTGGTCAGTCATGGGGCCCTGGGCCTGGGCGCTGTCCCTCAGCTCTTCAGCTCAAGGCTAGTGCTCTACCACTGAGCCACAGCACCACTTCCTTCCTATTCTTTTTTTTTTTTTTTTTTGTCGGTTGTGGGGCTTGAACTCTGGGCCTGGGCGCTGTCCCTCAGCTCTTCAGCTCTAGGCGAGCGCTCTACCACTTGAGCTACAGCGCCACTTCCGGTTTTCTGGTGGTTTATTGGAGATAGGAGTCTCACGGTCTCTCCTGCCCGGGCTGGCTTTGAACCGCGATCCTCAGATCTCAGCCTCCTGAGTAGCTAGGATTACAGGCGTGAGCCACCAGCGCCCGGCTCCTTCCTATTCTTATTGAACGCATGAACACGTTCAGCATGGGTAAGGAGACGCAGCAGAGAGGCTGAGGTAGAGTCTCGCCTACTGGGGGTCCATGTCATTTGGTGCTGCTGTCATCCATTCCCACGGGGGAAGCAGAGCGCGCAGGCCACACCTGCGGTCACGCGGTCCAGCTTCACCAGCTTCCTCTCACTTATCTTGGAGATAGGGTGCCAGATAAAGAGGTCAGTTAAATGTGAATTTCCCAGGAGCAGCACTAGGATTTTAGCATAAAGTTGCATAGAACATTACTTTACCTGAAATTGGGATTTCACTGGCCCCTACCCAGAAACTAGTTCTGACCTGCTATCAGCACAATCTCCAGCCAGTCAGTCACCTGTTACCTACAGGCAGTAACCAGAACCTTCCAGAAAGCTCTTCCTTCCTATGACGACCCTTGTAGGAAGGGCATCCCACCTACAGCCAGGCCTGTGAGTTCCTGAAAGTGGACAGTCAAGTTCACGCCTCCATTCCCATGACCAGGGATTCCCCCCCCCCAAGTTCCGCCCCCTCCCCGCCCTCCCTCCCCCATCTCTCTATCTGTGGGGTTTGCTCTCCTTCACCTTTCTCTGATGCAGCCGTCAGGCACTGGCGATGTGTTTATAAAAACGTTCACCCCTGCGCTGTGGAAACTCACTGGAAACAAAAGTTGCTCTGTCCTTACCGGAAGCACCACGCAGAGCCTGAGAGCATGTTAACTCGCCAAGAGGCTGGTGGGTGCTGAGGAGTTTTCTGGTGCAAGGAGTAGACTGGAAGAGCAGCTTGAAATGTTAGGTTTCAACCAAAAACATGGTGACCCAGAAGAATTGTATGGTTTAATGGTTTATGGCGATGGTCGATCTCTGAGGCTGGGGGCTGGGCTTCACTTTCATTTCTATTTTTTTGCCAGTTCTGGGACTTGAACTCAGGGCTTGCACACTGTCCCTGAGCTGCTTGTGCTCAAGGCTAGCACTCTACCACTTGAGCCACAGCACCACTTCTGGCTTTTTCTCTGTCTGTGGTACTGAGGAATTGAACCCAGGCTTCATGCATGCTAGGTGAGCGCTCTACCACAGAGCCACCTTCCCAGGCCCAGGCTTTCCTTTCTTCTTAGTCCTCTCCTCGTAGGTTATTTTTCCTTTGGGGAGTGGGGGCTGCAGGCACTGGGGGTTGAACTCAAGGCCTGTCTCCCTCCTGCTTGGCTTTTTGACTCAAGTCTCTATACCACATGAACTTCTGGCTTTTCGCTCATTAATTGGAGATAGGAGGCCCATGGACTTTCCTGCCCCAGCTGGCTTTGAACCAGGATCCTCGGATCTGAGAATTCTGAGCAGCTAGGCTGACAAAGGAGAGAGATAGGTGGGTGCTGGGAACGGCTCCCGCTAAAACAGCCACTTTTCCCAATAAGGAATGTGTAGGTTTGGCCACAGTGAAGGCAGGTAATTCTGCCACTGCAGGTAACGTGCTCGGTGGCTTGTTCTTACTAGCGCTGGCTTCAGTGTTCCCGGGGAAACCTGGCCCAACTGGCCGGCTAACACCCCACTGCACACGGCACTGAGGCTAGGCGGGGACCCCCTCTGCCAGGCACCCCCTCCGCCCGGCCTCCCGCCTGGCTCTGGGAGACCCCCATGGCCGCCTCGGTGAGAGCCCTCCAGTGTGAGCTGCGGGCTCCAGCCTGAGCCCAGCTCTTCCCTTCCTGACCTAGAATGCTTCCGCACGGCGAGGGCTTCGCTTAATGTGTACAAGAGGCACAAATTGCAACATTTGGACTCGTAACCAGAGTCCAGGACCCCAGTGACAGACACTGGCGAGGTACAGTTAACTGAGGTTTGGAATACAAAGAAGGAGGGGCTGGCGCTGCTGGCTCACGCCTGTCATCCTAGCTACTCAGGAGGCTGAGATCTGAGGATCGTGGTTCAAAGCCAGCCCTGGCAGGAAAGTCCATGAGATTCTTTTTTTTTTTTTGGCGTCCGGTCGTGGGGCCTGAACTCTGGGCCTGGGCGCTGTCCCTCAGCTCTTCAGCTCAAGGCTAACGCTCTACCACTTGAGCCACAGCACCACTTCTGGCTTTTTTCTTTTTGCTTATGTGGTGCTGAAGAATCGAACCCAGGGCCTCATGCATGCAAGGCAAGCGCTCTACCACTGAGCCACCTTCCCAACCCAGTCCCTGAGATTCTTTTTTTTTTTTGTCAGTCGTGGGGCTTGAACTCTGGGCCTGGGCGCTGTCCCTCAGCTCTTCAGCTCAAGGCGAGCACTCTACCACTTGAGCTACAGCGCCACTTCCGGTTTTCTGGTGGTTTATTGGAGATAGGAGTCTCACGGTCTCTCCTGCCTGGGCTGGCTTTGAACCGCGATCCTCAGATCTCAGCCTCCTGAGTAGCTAGGATTACAGGCGTGAGCCACCAGTGAGCCACCAGTGCCCGGCTTGTCCCTGAGATTCTTATCTCCAATAAACCACCAGAAAACCGGACGTGGTGCTATGGCTCAAGTGGCAGAGGCTGGCCTTGAGCTGAAGAGCTACGGGTCAGCACCCAGGCCCTGAGTTCAAGCCCCCAGGGAGGGGTGTGGCAGAGACTGGAGGTGCCAGGCTCAGTCCTGGCCCATTTGGCCCCAGCCAGGCGGCGGAGGCAGCTCGGCAGCACTGTCCTCTGCCACCACCCTTGAGAGGCGGACCCAGCCATCAGCCTGGCTCCGAGGTGGGGGAGGGGTGGCCAGAAGCTGGGCTGTGGGACAGACGGGAACTCCCACTCAGTAACTACCTCTGGAGCCGGCTGCCAGACCCCAACTTGAGCAAATGGTATTTAATGAAAACACGCGTTATAGCTTCCCAGTTGGATAAATTATGAAATTTATTTATACTTCACCTTTTAAAGGCCAGAACAAATTTCACTTTCTGGAAAATCATCTTATTAGAAATACATGAAGTGCACTTATACAAGGAGGAAGTTTCTGGACCACTGGGGAGGCAGCTGTGCTCTTCTGGGCCCTCGGATGGAGGCCCCGCCAGAGATTACAGTGACACCATCTTTCTGGTACTAAGTGTAGGAGCAGCAGGCTCTCCCCTAGTGAGAGGGAGAGCAGCCCCCCCCCCCCCCCGCCCTGGCCCCAGCCAGCTCCTACTCCCAACCCCAGCCACGGGCCACACCTTCCATATTCAGCCTAGAGATGTGAGACATGCAAGAACAAACCCAACCCGCTGCCCCCTGTCCAGTGCAGGATCTACGCCTGCCTGAAGATCGACACCAGCACTTACTAAAGCCGGTACAGGCGTCTGGAGTGCAATGAAGCATGCTCCCGGGGAAAGCTGCTCTTCCCTGTGCTGCCCGGCAGCGCAGACAGCGGTCCCCCATCAGAGGGCCCCCTGCAGGCTTGGGGACAAGAATGTGAGTGCCCTTCCCTCACCTGGCACCTGACCACCTCCCCACTCAGAGACGGCGCACTCCAACCTGCCGGACCTGGCACCCGGCCCTCACATACATGCTTCTGCTAGCCTAACCTAAAAAGGCGCCATGCAGACATTTAAGATGGAACCTGCACATTCTAAGGGTGTGCAAAAAGCACAGGAAAGCTGGGCACTGGTGGCTCACACCTGTAATCCTAGCTATTCTGGAGACTGAGGTCTGAGGATCACAGTTTGAAGCCAGCCCAGGCAGGAAAGTCCATGAGACTTATCTCCAATAAACTACTCAGGAAAATCCCGCAGTGGGGCTGTGGCTCAAATGGTAGAGCACCAGCCTTGAGCAAAAAGAAACTCAGGACCAGCGTCCAAGCCCAGAGTTCAAGCCCCAGGACCAGCAAAAAAAGCAGCAGCACAGGCCAATTAATCAAAGCTTCCAGCATCAGACTGCAAGAAACCCAGAAATGCTCATCCCGGAGGGCTGTTCACAAGCTTTCTGGCTGCTCCCAAAGACCCCCCTGGGAAGTTCCGCCCGTCTGCCGTGCTGTGCCACGGCCGGGTTCACACACCCAGGGATGAGACAGGGGACACTTGTTTTGTTGTGCTATTCACGACCAAGAGAAGGTCCTGGCTGGCTCAGAGGACCTAAGAGATGAACATCGGGTGAACACACGGGAAACAAGAACATGTGGAGGTAAAAGCTGGATTATTCTACAGAACAGGAGGCACAAGTTCCAGGAAGCAGCTGAGGACCAGTAAGATGAGGCCATGTGACAAGGGGGCTCACTGTGGGAAGACAGCCTGGCAAGAGCCCCCGAGGACAGGGGCTCCAGCCTGGGGACCCCCTTCCCGCCAGCAACGCCCTGTCCCACGGCCCGGCTTGTCCCAGGTGTGTCGTAGGGAAGGGGTAGGATTCAGAGGTCTACACTCAGCACGCAGTGGAAGCTCTACAACACGAGACAGATGGCAAGGACCTGCTACTGATCCACGAGGGAGCGCTGCAAGACCTGGTTTATCATGTCCTCTTCATCCACATCATAATCCTGGGGAAAACAGACATGGGGCCTCTGAGAAGAGTCTCACTGAGTAGGACCTTGGGGCCACCAGGCCCGACCACACCTGCAGTACAGCAGAGAACTGGCCAATCACTTCATTCTTAGCAAGATGACGGAGGCAGGGACGGCAAGTGCTGGTGCACACCAAGCACGCCACACGCCTCACCTAGCTTGTGGGAGCCAGACACACCCAGTTCTGGTGCTGCTCCCAAGTGCTGGCCTCGGTGTCCAGTAGAGAACAGGGCCACACTGTACAGCAGACGCTGTACCAAAACCAACTAACCACACCGAATTACAGGTGCAAGACAGTCAGCACGCCTGTCTGCAGCATGGACGGAAAGTGCAGTTATCCCGCATCTGCGCTTCAGACAGCATCAGACTCATGACGAATATGCTTTAAGACAATGTGGGAAAGAACTTTCTTCCCACATTCTGAAACACCGCTGTCAAGAACAAACGTTTAAGCCAGACACCGGCAGCTCACGCCTGTCATCTTAACTACTCCGAGAGCTAAGGATCACAGTTCAAAGCCAGCTCAAGCAGGAAAGTTTGTGAGACTCTTATCTCCATTAACCACCAAAAGGCCAGAAGTGGAGCTGTGCCTCAACTTGCAGAGTGAGCAAAAAACAGTGCTCAGGCCAAGTTCAAGCCTCAGGACCAACAGAAAAAACAAAAAAACAAAGAAAACAAATACTGGGAGTGAAAGCCAAAGTGCGGCTTCGTAAATACCTCATTTTCCTAAGAGTGAAGGAAGAGGGACGATGAGGGAGCTCAAGTCCTGGGACCAGCATGAGCAGGCATGCAGGCGCACACACGCACGCATGCACGCACGCACGTGCACACACACACACACACACACACACACACACACACACACACACACACACACGGAGACCAAGGAGCACACCTCACCGTGTCTGCCTACATGACTACACATCCCACCCGACGCCTCAGCACGTCGCCCACAGCACTGCCGAGCCCCTCCCCTAGCCACAACCGGAGTGGCGTGTCACCACGCTGGGGAGGGCCAGACTCACCACAAACGTGTCGTAAGAAAACTGGTGCCGGCGCTGGATGTGCTGAATGAAGTTGGCGCTGCGGTAGCTGGGGTCCCCCCAGGGCATGGAGGCACAGATGGGGCAGACCTGCCGTGAAGAAGAGGCATCGGAGACAATGCCCTGACCTCGGCCTCCAGGGCCAGCGCCTGCCCCGCCTCCCAGGACACACTTCCTGACCCCGCAGTCCAAGGCCAGCGCCTGCCCCGCCTCCCAGGACACACTTCCTGACCCCGCAGTCCAGGGCCAGCGCCTGCCCCGCCTCCCAGGACACACTTCCTGACCCCGCAGTCCAGGGCCAGCGCCTGCCCCGCCTCCCAGGACACACTTCCTGACACCGCAGTCCAGGGCCAGCGCCTGGCCCCGCCTCCCAGGACACACTTCCTGACACCGCAGTCCAGGGCCAGCGCCTGGCCCCGCCTCCCAGGACACACTTCCTGACCCCGCAGTCCAGGGTCTGGTCACTCATGTGGTGAGCATTCCAAACCGCTGCACAGCTGGACGACAGTGGCTCACGCCTATAATCCTAGCTTCTCAGGAGGCCAGGATCCAAGGATGGTGGTTCCTAGCCAGCCTGGCGGGAAAAGTCCATGAAACTCTTCTCTAGAATCCATCACAGAGAAAGCCACAAGTGGCCCTGTAGCTCGAGTCATAGAGCGCTTAGCTTTGAGCAAAAGGGCCCAGGCCCAGAGATCAAACCCCAGGGCTGGCAAAAAAACAAAAACAACCGCATTGTGAGGCTCCAGCTCTAGGTAATGGGTGTGAGTAAGAAGGCGTGACCCCGCCCTTGCTGAAGCCCTGCTGTAGTCAGAGGCCAGCCCTGCGGAAGGCCAAAAACGCAGTCTTCTAACCTAGCACAAAGAAGGGCTAAAGGCACCCGAAACCAAGGAACAGATGAGCGAGGCCAGGGAAGTGAAAGCAGCCTGCTTGCCATGTGTCCGATGCACAAGTGCGCACATGGGTAAGCAGGCTGCTCGTTCTTCGGGCTGCCCCGAGCCTGCTTCCCCTGCACCCCCTGCACGGCAGCCCCGTGGCCGGCGTGGTGCAGCGCTCTGTGCCCTGAGCATAGGCAGCAAGGGCACTTTCTCTCATGCCAGGCAGCGCACCCCCCATTTCTCCCCCCCCCCCCGCCCCGCCCCCCAGGTCTGGTGCAGACTTCTCTGAGGCCATGGCAGAGATCTAGGCAGCTAGCTGACAGGACTGGCGTCATGGCTGGGCACTGGCCCCTCCTACTTCCTGAACCCCAGGCTCTGCTCCCAACTCCTGACTTCAGGGAGCACTTGGAGCCTAAGTTCGGATTGCTTATCTGTGCTAGAACAGTGGACGCCGGCCCGGGACACAAATGCTCAGTGTTCCTTGACTCATCAACTGCCTCCCCAAACCCAGGGCAAGTCACTTGATTCCAGTTTTCAAGTCCACAGAATCTTTGCCTTCCTAAACTCAGGGGGGCCCATCACCCAGGCCTGCCAGGTCACCCCTCCCACTTGCAGGAGGAGGAACAAGACCCCTTCCAATGATCTCCCATCTTCTTTTTTGGATTGGTCAAAGGGCTTGAACCCAGGGCCTGGGCACTGTTGCTGAGCTCTTTTGCTCAAGGCTAGCACTCTACCACTTTGAGCCACAGTGCTACTTCTAGGTTCTGTGGTTAACTAGAGATAAGAGTCTCATTGACTCTTCTGTCTAGGCCAGCTTTGAACCATGATCCTCAGACTTCAGCTTCCAGAGTGGCTAGGCTGGCTGGCATGAGCCTCCAGCTTCTGATAGCCTACTTCTTACACAAGGACCTAGCTACACACAAAACAAGTAAATTTTACCCAGGAAAAATAGCAGGGGCTGGGAAGGTGGCTCAGTGGTAGAGTGCTTGCCTTGCATGCCTGAGACCCTGGGTTCGATTCCTCAGCACCACGTAAGAAAAAAGAAAAAAGCCGGAAGTGGTGCTGTGGCTCAAGTGGTAGAGCGCTAGCCTTGAGCTGAAGAGCTGAGGGACAGCGCCCAGGCCCAGAGTTCAGGCCCCATGACCAACAGTAAGAAAAGAAAGAAAATCTAAAGCAGAAAGATTGAGTCCAAGAGTTAGAGACCAGCTTGGGAAACATAGCAAAGGCTGTTTCAAAAAAAAAGGAAAATGCTTACAAAGTCCTAGATATAATGGAAAACAAGGACCCCAAGACTAGCATCACATTTCAGCAGATACAGAAGGGAAAATAGGCAAAAACCAGAGCTGGAGGGCAGAACGCTCTCCACCATCTGCTATCTCTCCCTTCTTCCCTCCAACTCATTTTTTTCTTTTTCTTTTTTTGGTCGGTCGTAAGGGTTGAACTCTGGGCCTGGGCGCTGTCCCTCAGCTCTTCAGCTCAAGGCTAACGCTCTACCACTTGAGCCACAGCGCCACTTCTGGCTTTTTCTGCTGATGTGGTGCTGAGGAATCGAACCCAGAGCCTCATGCATGCAAGGCAAGCGCTCTACCACTGAGCCGCCTTCCCAGAAATTCTTTTTCTTTTTGAGCACAAAGAGGCCCAGGCTCCAGAACCCGCAAAAAAATGTTTTTAGGGTACTCTAAAGTATTTAGTGGGCAAAGGGTCATGGTACTTAGCTTAATTCCAAATAGTTCAGAAAATATGCATATATAAAGTATGGCCAAGCAAATATGGTAAAAGGTGTGTGTCAATCCTGGGGCTTGAACTCAGGGCCTGAGAGCTGTACTTGAGCTTTTTTGCTCAAGGCTGGTGCTCTATCACTCGAACCACAGCTCCACTTCTGGCTTTTTGCTGGTTAACTGGAGGTAAGTCTCATGGAATGTCTTGCCTGGGCTGGCTTCGATCTACGATCCTCAGATCTCAGCCTCCTGAGTAGCTAGGATGACAAGAGCGAGCCACCAATGCCCCAAAGTAAAATGTTATTTTCTAGCTGAAGAACCATCAGAGTTCATTGTGCTAATTATGCCAATTTTTTTGTAAGTTTGAGGTTTTTCCCTTTCTATTAAAAAGAAAAAAAAAAAAGGTTCCCTTACCACAGGTTTGGTGTCCGTGCTATGGGACAGCCTGCAGTGCTCCACCAGCCCTTCCTGGTCAAAGTTCTTCTCGGGGCAGTAAGGACAGGGAAAGGTGTATCGGTTTGGGATGCTCCTGAAAGATGAAAAACGCAACCTCATGTCTGAACTGAACATGAGTGCCCGCTGCCCCCAATACTTGCATTCTTGATTATACTTCCCTACATTTCCCAAATCCACACACTTGCCGAACATCACCTGTTGAAGGAGACTCAGTCACTCACCTGGGCTGAAGGGATGCATCCTTAGTGGTGGCCTTCACACCTTCCATGATGTAATTCTGGTATTTGGAACAGGTAGCCACATGGGCCCGGATTTTAGACAGGAAGAACTTGATGAGAATCAGAGCCCACAGTTAGTGAGGACCTTATACCAGGCATAGTCCCAAAGGAGGTTGATAAAAACTAGACCTACACCCCCCAGTGTACAATCCCAGCACCCTCCTATGCTAGTGGACAGAAGCCCTGTCAAGTGTAGGTTTTCTACTCCTGTCCAGGCTCAGGTTTCACCAAATCACAATTTCCATTCTGAAGTAATTCTACGGCAAGTTTGCTTTGCTTACAAACATGCTTTCTGCTTACAGTTGGGCTCCAAACCCAGGTATGTGTTAAATATTTTCTACCCTGCACTAAAATCGATCCTCTTCTAGCAGCCAAGAGCCATATTCCACGCTTCTTACAGCACAGAAAAGTGCGCACTGAAGCATAAGAGATAAAGGCTAGTAACCTTGAAAGTATCAATCAGATTGTGATCAATAATCTTAAAAAAAAAATTGAAGCTGTGTAATAGTAAGATGAAAAATAAGAAAATAAAACAGAAAACTCCAGGAATGTTTCTGGGTTTGGGGCCTCATACATGCAAACCATGTGCTCTGCCGCTACCCTGTGTATGTGTGCACGTGTGCAGTACTGGGAGTACTGAGGAAGGAACTCAGGGCCATGTGCTCACCTGAGCGGCTCTACCACTCAGCTTCACCTCCAGATGTTTTGTTCTTTTCACCTCTGAGATGAGTTCTTGCTATTATGCCGCAAACTTTAAAAAAAAATTCTTTTAATAATTTTATTATTGCTTATGTGGTACTGAGGAACTTAACCCAGAGCTTCATGCTCTCTACCACTAAGCCACCTTGCCACCCTCAAGCCTCTATACTGGGCAATCCAGTGATAGGTTCATACTACCACATCTGGCCTTTTTTTTTTTTTTTTGAGGGGAAGGGGTGTTCACCTTTGTACACCTTTGCTTACTTGGCTGGCACTCTACCAAAGGAGCCATACCTCCAGCCTTGCTTTTTGCTGGCATTTTGTAGATGGAATTCAGAAAGTTTTCTGCCCAGGCTGGCTATGAAACCTCCATTCTCTGAACCCAGCATCCCAAATAGCTAGGATTACAGATGTGAGTGACTGGTTTCTGGCAACCTTGCATGTTACTAAAGAAAAACTTTAAGGAATGAAGAAGCCTATGGAGAAGAAATTTTTGAAGCAGATACCTGTAATCCTAGCTACTTAGGAGACTGAGACTTAATGATCAAAGTCTGAAGCCAGCTGGGGCAGGAAAGTCCGTGAGACTTTTGTGTACAGCTAACCACCAGAAAACTGGAAGTAGAGCTGTGGGTAAAGTGGTAGAGCGCTAGCCTTGAGCAAAAAAAAAAAAAAAAAAAAAGCTCAGGGACCTCACTCAGGTCCTGAGTTCAAGCCCCAGGACCAGCACAAAAAAATAATTAAAACAAAATAAAATGGAGAAAGTCAAAAGCATATGGGGAAGGGTGAGGACACGTGAAGGAAGGGTAAGTTCTTAGGACATTTTTATTTTACAATCTTGAGTTTCTAAATTAAAGGAAACCATAAAAAAAAAAATCTCCATTCTGGTTTACCAGCTCAAACACTTGCTGACTTCAAGCTGCCAACCAAGGAGTCCCAATTAGAGAGATGGAGCCAGAGACACACAGCTTGGAATAGTGGCCCATAAGCCACACAGTCACCCCACAGAAAGGAATGCTAAGCTACACCCACAGTTAGGCCACTCACTGTGTTGCTGGCTCATGGTAGAGATCTTAGTTATGTGAAGGCCTTGAGCTACATCCCCAGCCCAAGAAAAAAACTGCCACATAAGCTGTCCAACAAATAATTATAAATAGTTCACAGTTTCAAAAAACAAAACCAATCTACTCGGTGTTTGTAAATCTTTATATCTACATTTGTCAATAAAAAAATTCTCATAATGGGGGCTGGGAAGGTGGCTCAGTTGTAGAGCACTTGCATGCTTGAGGCCCTGGGTTCGATTCCTCAGCACCACATAAGCAGAGGAAAAAAAAAGCCGGAAGTGCCACTGTGACTCAAGTGGTAGAGTGCTAACCTTGAGCTGAAGAGCTGAGGGTCACCGTGCAGGCCCAGAGTTCAGGTCCCAAGACCGACCCAAAAAAAAAAAAAAATTGTCATAATGGGGCTGGGAAGGTGGCTCAGTGGTAGAGCACTTGCCTCTCATGCATGAGGCCCTGGGTATTGAACCCAGCACCACATAAACACAAAAAGCTGGAAGTGGTGTTATGGCTCAAGTGGTAGAGTGCTAGCCTTGAGCTGAAGAGCTGAGGGACAGTGCCCAAGCCCAGAGTTCAAGTGCCACAACCAAAAAAAAAAAAAAAATGTCATAAGGCTAGGAATATGGCCGGGCGCTGGTAACTCACACCTGTAATCCTAGCTACTCAGGAGGCTGAGATCTGAGAATTGAGGTTCAATGCCAACCTGGTCAGGAAAGTCCATGACTCTTATCTACAATTAACCGCCAGAAAACCAGCCGGAAGTGGTGGGACAGTGCCCACGCCCAGAGTTCCAGCCCCATAACCAACAACAACAACAACAAAAGGCTAGGAATGTGGCTTAGTGGTAGAGTGCTTGCCTGGCAGGCATGAAACCCTGGGTTCGATTCCTCAGCACCATATAATCAGAAAAAGCCGGAAGTGATGCTGTGACTGACGTGATACAGGGCTCGCCTTGAGCAAAAGGAGCTCAGGGACAGCGCTCAGGCCCTGAGTCCAAGCCTCAGGACTGGAAAAAATAAATCGTCATGAGCCAGGCTCATGGTGGCTCACATCTGTAATTCTAGCTACTCAGGAGGCTAAGATCTGAGGATCATGGTTCAAAGCCAGCCCAGGAAGGAAAGGCCTTGGGACTCTTTATCTCCAATTAGTTACTCAAAAACTGGAAGTAGAGCTGTGGCTCAAAAGTGGTACAGTGCTAGCTAACCTTGAGCAAAAAGAGCTCTGGGACAGCACCTATGTGCTGAGTTCAGAACCACAACCACACCCCTTCTCCCCTCCAAACAGTCATGACTTTAAAACCAACGTCATCACTGGAGAAGAAGACAATCAGAGCTCTCTCTCTCTCCACAGCAGTTAAAGTGAGCTTGGACACAGTCTTAGTGTCAGATTTTGCACTGAAATCACGTGACTGCACACTGACCTTTGCATCCCACTTCCTTTGGTAAACAGCTGAGTAGCTGAACCATTAGTTTATCTCTAGTGCTACAGAAAAAGGGTCTCTCCTTCAAATTCGCTATAGTAGTTAACTTTTTTGACTAATTTCACTATATGTTTTTTTAAATATCATGAAATGTCACAGTCTAATTAAAATTGTGCATGTTTTGGAAAATGAGTCTTATGGGCCAAAAACTGGGACAATTGATTTCTATGGCTTTCAAAACTAAACCAACTGATGGAAAAAGAAAATGCAGTAAGGTTACAACTCAAACAGCACAGCCATCACCGTCAGGAGGGCGCGCTGTCACCTAGGCACAGTCTGGAGAAGGGACATGGGCAGAGCTCAGGGTACCCCATCTCAGCACGGAAAGACATCGACTCTTCCATGTTCTCCCACATACATTCTTACGGCAGCCATGGCAAGAAGTCTCTGTGCTCTCGATCTGCCGCTCGAGCTCCACAGCTCGGACGCCAGGTGCCAGAGCGCTGCGACACACACCACAGAGAGGTTTCTTCGGCTTCAGACATTCCTGCAGGCATGCAGAGCAAAAGCTAGAACAAGACATACAGAGAACCTCTGTCATGCATTGTGGAGACAAAAAGACAAATGTGGCTCAACTCTTAACAGACACCAATGAAAAATGGACTAAAACCAACTTGTTCCCTGTGCCCAACTCAACACCAAGTCCTTCTAGGACAGACATGCTGCAGTGGGGTCTACCAACACAAACCAAGTGCCATGCTACCTGGCCAGAGGTGTGGCCGAGGTTTAAAACCTCAACACCTACACCAGAAGAGAAGACTAAGGGTTCTCTCCTGTGGAACAAGGCGCAGTTCCTACCACCAGGGCTGCTGCAGGGACGTGCGGTGAGCACACATGGAACACACAGTCGATGGGAAATGGTATCAGAGAGGTGAGAGCAAAGCAGCATGGGAACACAAGGGCAGTGGCAGCTAACGGCAGCTAGTTGTAACCCAGGCTGGGGCTGGCAGCCCTCCAGAGGCGGCCCCCATGACCAGCCTTCAGAGGCTGCAGTTGGTGGAACAAGAAAACAATCCCAGGCCCGAAGGCTTAAGACACACAGGCACTTGAGGAAATGATTTTTCCTCAAAAGCCAACTATCCACGCTTCAGAAAAATAACTGGTGCTTTGTGAAGAGAGCTTTTAGTGTGTTTTAAGGCGAGGAAAGATGAGAGGAGACCAAGTGCAAACCCAGCAGGATGACTAACGCAGGGCTGTGAAGGCCTGACCGCAACACCAAGAAGGAGCCAGGAAATGATTCAGGCAGGGAGGCAGCGTGACCTGTGGCTTACTGAATTTGTTAAAGAAGTCAAAGATGACAGACCTTCCGCCCTGAAGCCAGGCAGGTGGTGACACTGAGATCGGTTAGAAGGAATGGACAGCAAAGCATGAAGCTGCACCGGGCAAGCTGCCCAAGCTAATAGACTTTTAAAGCAGCTTTAGCAAATCTGCCAGGAGGGCTAAGATGAGGGAGTGGGAGGCTTCAAGCTCAATTCTTGCTACCAGCAAAGGGAAAAAACAGGTAATCTGCAACGTGATGTTTTACTTTCTCATTTTCTTTCCTCTCAACAACCTTCCTCTATCATTAAGCTATACATCCATGCTGCCAGGCAAAACTCCAGGCCAGGCTGGGTGGGTGGGTGGGGTGTAAAAGGATCTGTTCATTCACCCCTCCGGACAGGGTGGAGGCGAGACCCAAGCCGCTGCTAAGTTCTAAGTGGAGGAAGGTGCTCACGTTCATTTCATTGACTACACACAGGAAGGAAGTAAATCAAGGCAGAGCTGGGGGGGGGGGGGGGGGACCTGGACCGCAGCACGTCACAGAGACCTGACAGTGAAGGCAGATGTGGACGTGGATGCAGAGTGCCAGACAGCTGACACCACACGCCAAGCTGTGTGTGGAGGGCAGAGAGCAAGGTCTGTGGGGCTGTGATGTGTGAGTACTTGGAGAAAAGACAAAAGCATAAGCAATGGGCAGGTAGGAAAGGCAGACAAGGATAACCAAGAGGGAGCTGGAAAGCCAACCCCAGCTACTGAGGGCAGCCCAGTGTACCCTACGCATAGCATGGCACAGCTCACCAAATGGTCACAAGCCCCTTTATGACCAAACGATACCCACACAAGCCTGTTTCTAGACTGTGTGTCTTGGGCCAGCTTTCAGTTTCTACTTCCTATTAACACCCTTTCCAGTTCAGCCTTCTAGATGCCCTACCCTTTCTGCCACGGGGCTATTTCGAAATTCCCTTTTCTTGGGCACCTCGCCACCTTCCCTACTCCAGACGGAGGAGGATGGAGGCGTTTGGGGCTGCTACACGCTGCCACAGACGCAGGGCCACCCAACTCCCGACTCCAGTGGGGGGAGCGGGGAGAGCAGAAAGCTCGGGGGTAGATCTCAGGGAGGGCCTTCGGTGTGGTCATTGTCTTCAAGCAGCACAGGGCTGCCGGAGGTGAGGCCGGTAACCGGTGCTGGGAGCGGGCAGGCTGGAATCTCATCCTGCCCTTTGCCTCCCGCCCCGGGGCAGGTTCAGCCGGCTCAAAGAAATCTGGAAGAGTGCTTTTTGATTGGGTCAAGAGTTTCCTAAAGGTGAATGCCCACCCGCCCCGGGGCGCACTGCATCTGCCCCGGGGCAGAGCCACGGGCCTCGGACCCCAGCGGCCGCGCAGTGGGGGGGTCGGGGCAGGACGCGAAGGGGCGCGCCCCGCGAGGAACGGGCGAGGGGAAGCGGTGGTGGCGGAAGCGCACGGAGGCTGGAGGGGCCGCGGGCAGCGGAACTGGCAAGAGGGCGCCTCCCGCTGGACAGCGCCCGGTGGGCGGCGGGCGGGGAGCCCGGCCGCGCCTCCGCCCCGCGCCCGCCCGCCCGCCCGCCCGCCCGCCCGCGGGCGGCAGGCCCCCGGAGCCCCAGCCCCGAGGGTCTCCGCCCCGCGCCCGCCCGCCCGCCCGCCCGCCCGCCCGCCCGCGGGCGGCAGGCCCCGGGAGCCCCAGCCCCGAGGGTCTCCGCCCCGCGCCCGCCCGCCCGCCCGCCCGCCCGCGGGCGGCAGGCCCCGGGAGCCCCAGCCCCGAGGGTCTCCGCCCCGGGGCGGCCCCGCCGCCCGCCGCCCGTTTCCCGTTGGAACGGCCGGCAGAGCCGCGGCCCCCGCCGCCGCCGCGCGCTCGGGACGGCCTCCCTGCCCCTGGGGGCCCCCGGCCCGCCGTTCCCGCAACTCCAGGGCGCGGTGCAGCCCCGGCGGGCCGCCCCGGGGCCGCCGGGGGGCCGCGAGACCCCCGCTGGGCCGCCGGGGACCCCGCCGCCGCCGCCCTCGCACCGCCCCGCTCCCCGCCCGGCCGCGCTCGCCGCTCACACGTGTCCGCAGGGCACCTGCACCGGCTTGTCGTACACCTCCAGGCACACGGGACACGTGAAGCGGCCCAGGGGGTCCGCCTCCGCCGCCGGCCGCGCCAACGGCGTAACGCCCTCCCGACACTGCTGTTGCGCCGCCATCTTGCCGCCGCTGAGCGCCCCGCGACGCGGAGAAGGAGCCGAGGGGGCGGGCCAGGGGGCGGGGCCTACGCATGCGCGCGAGGGCTGGGGCGGGCGCGGGGCTATGTGATAGGATGGGCGGGGCCGTGTGGGCGGGGCCGAGCCGGGGGTGGGGCTTTCCCGGCCCAGCCGCAGGATGTTGCGTGACCCCAGCTGGTAAGACCTAAAAAAAGAACCCAGTACCTGGTGCACGCGTACGTGCACCGTGCAGGGTGCACACCCCACACTCCTCACCCACAAAAAGCGCGATTAAATGGACGTGTACCGTTTACACCGTTAAGTTTGGGGGCAATTTGTTACCCAGGAACAGACTAATAGGACTTTCTTATTGGGTATTAAGTGTTCTGCAGTCTTTTGTTCTGGTTTTTACTTTTCCTATTTTTGGTTCTGGGGTGTGAACTCAAGGCTTTCCCATCTGCTCACCTCCTCACACAGCTGGGTGAGCCTGCCACTAGCCCAGTGTTTTTCTGCTATTTTGGAGCTGGAGTCTTGAAGACTCGTTCTGTCCTTCTGAACTATGTGGGCGCCGCCCTGACCTACCTTTTCTGTTTCCAAGATTTTATTCTGTAGAGCTGTGATGTCCAATACTTGTAGCTGTGTAAGTCCCATTTATTAATTTTTTTGGCAGACCCAAGTCCTTGTACACATTAACAAGTGCTCTACCACTGAGCTACACTCCTTACGCCTAAGCTGAAATAGATTTAAGCTGGCAAATTAAAAGTTCAATTAAACGAGCACTGGTGGCTCAAGCGCGTGATCCTAGCTACTCAGGAGGCTGAGATCTGAGGTTTGTGTTTTGAAGACAGCCCAAGCAGGAAAATCTATGAGACTCCTATCTCCACAAAAGTACTAAGAATTGGGGCTGGGAAGGTGGCTCAGTGGTAGAGCGCTTGCCTTGCATGCATGAGGCCCTGGGTTCGATTCCCCAGCACCACATAAGCAAAAAGAAAAAAAGCCAGAAGTGGCGCTGTGGCTCAAGTGGTAGAGTGCTAGCCTTGAGCTGAAAGCTGAGGGACAGCACCCAGGCCCAGAGTTCAGGCCCCACGACCGGACCCAAAAATAGAAAATAAATAAATAAAAAGTACCAAGAATTAAGCCAGGCCCTGGTGGCTCACGCCCATCCTTACTCAGGAGGCTGAGATCTGAGGATCGAGGTTCAAAGCCAGCCTGGGCAGGAAAGTCTGTGAGACTGTTATTGCCAATAAAACCACTAGAAAATCAGAAATGGTAGCCGGGTGCTGGTGGCTCACGCCTGTAATCCTAGCTACTCAGGAGGCTGAGATCTGAGGATCGCAGTTCAAAGCCAGCCCGGGCAGGAGAGATCGTGAGACTCCTTTCTCCAATAAACCACCAGAAAGCGGGAAGTGGCGCTGTAGCTCAAGTGGTAGAGCACTCTCCTTGAGCTGAAGAGCTGAGGGACAGCGCCCAGGACCAGAGTTCAAGCCCCATGACCGACAAAAAAAAAAAAAAAAAAGAAAATCAGAAATGGTGCTGTGGCTCAAGCAGTAGAGCACTCACCTTGAGCTGAAGAGCTGAGTGACAGCGCCCAGGTCCAGAGTTCAAGCCCCACAACCAACCAAAAAAAAGTACCAAAAATTAAAAAAAAAAACACACCACACCAAAAAACAATGAAAGTGGAGCTATGGCTCAAGTGATGATAGAGCAAAAGCAGTTCAGGTACAGCACTCAGGCCCTGAGTTCAAGCCCCAGGACCAACACATACACACAAAACAGTTCAATTATTCAGCCTCGCTAGTCATAATTCTACTGAATAGTCACATGTACATACGAGACAGGGCAGATCGACAACATTCATTTTCACAGGAAATTCTTGGAAGGTGCTACTATAGCCTTCTTCCTATAAGCAGGAGATATACGTGCACCCTTCCCCTGCCCCCCAGAAGTCCAGGTCAACACAGGGAATAGTGGGAAATGACCTGAGGCAACCTAAATGATGGCCAGCAGAATGCTATATGTAAATAGACATATAGATATGGTCATTGTATGTCCACTCCAGGAACACAGGGTGTTCATTGTGCCTGTTTGTTTACTACTGTATCTTCAGCTTCTAAAACAGAAGTAAATTCTTATTCTTAAATATTTGCTAACTCAATACAGAGCTATTGTAGAATGATTTGCAAAACCTCTCATTTGTTGATGTTGGGTTTTTTTGGTCAGCCATGGGGCTTGAACTCAGGGCTGGGCACTGTACCTGAGCTTCTTTTGCTCAAGGCTAGTACTACACCACTTGAGCCACAGCGCCACTTCTGGCTTTTTCTGTGTATGTGGTGCTGAGGAATTGAACCCAGGGTTTCATGCATTGCTAGGCAAGCACTCTACCACTAAGCCACATTCTCAATCCAACTTCTGTTTTGAGTAGTTAATGGGAGATGAGTCCCACAGGGACTTTTCTGCCTGGGCTGGCTTTGAACCACACTCCACAGCCTCTTGAGTAGCTAGGATTACAGGTGTGAGACACGGGGGCCTGGCTGTTTTCTTTTTGTGCCGGTTCAGGGGCTTGATTGAAATCAGGGCCTGGGCACTATGCCTGAGCCTTTGTATTTAAGGCTTAAGGTCCACTACTCGAGCCACTTCTGGCTTTTTGTGGTTTGTTGGAGATAAAGAATCTCAGACTTTATTGCCAAGGCTTGGCTTCAAGCTACTATCCTCCGATCTCCTGAGTAGCTAGGATTACAGACGTGAGCCACTGGCGCCTGGGCTGCAAAACCTATTTTAATGAAAGTTTCATTTGGATACTGAGTAAATGGATACTGACTGACATGGTGTGTGCCTTTTGAAAGGCAGGACGATCAAACTCAGATTTGCACTGCACTATTGTCTCCCAGCATGTGAGACTTTCAAGGCTCAAACTGCTCAAACTGAGAAGGTCCCCAGACAAACCAGGATGGACTGACCACCTGCGGGATGGATTCCCATTGGGAAGGGACACAGGGACCTGGGTTCTAACCTGAAAGGCAACTTGTTCTGCATCCTCTTATGTCCCTCAGCTCTCCACCAACTTCTCATATCACCTTTTGGTTTCGTCTTGGTTTCGTTTATATATTGAGATAGGCTCTCCCTGTGTGGCCTCAAATTCATGATCCTCCAGCCTCTGTCTCCTGAGTTGTGGTCTTACAGGTGTACACTACCACACCTCGACTCATGCATCACATAAGTAAATGGTGCATTAGGGATAGTTGAGATTAAGTAGAAATGAACTCAATCCCCAGATCATGAAACCCTCAAACCTCAGGGGTTTTTCAACCTCAGGACGCATGTAAAGACTTATGTGAGTTAGGCAGAATCCACCTCATTATGAATGACTACATCGTCAACCTTAGGAGCAGATCAGTTCATCTTGATTTCAGCAGACTCTTCAAGCAGGGACAAAACCGTGGGAGCCAGGTAGAAGAAATTTCCACTTACACCACTAGGTGGCACACAAGTGCCTTAGGCTCCCTTGGCCCGCAGAGTGAGTGTGGCTTCCTTCCCTCATTTCTAGTTCTCCCAGAAGTGTCCACGGCCCGGCTGATGGCTCACTGTGCTCAGCCAGCAAATAAAATCAAACATCATCTCAGCTTGTTACAACTTTGAAGACACTGGCTAGGTGGCTCTACGATGCACTGGCAACACAACCACGAAGACTGGGCATGGTAGTACATGCCTGTAATCACAACACTCAGGAGACACAGGCAGGAGGATCATGCGTTAGAGGCCAGCCTGGCTACCTAGAGAGGCCCTGTCTCGAACTAAAATGCTCTCTAGGCTGTGGCTCGGCACATGTAAAGCCCTGGGCTTGAGCCCAGCACTGAAAAAACGAATAAAAGGAATCAAGGCCAGCTTGTGTTGAATGCTCACTTTCTTCGGGGTGCCATGTTGCACATCACTGAATTTCCCACCAGGGAGGGCCAGCACTCCACTCATTTTACTGGTAAGAAGAAAGAGGCTCAACAGACAAGGCAGTTCACCCTACTTCACATTCAAGACAGCGTGTCCGGGAACTGAACTCTGGCCCTTTGGCTAGGAGTCTCCAGCTCCCTCCCACTTAGAGAACATGTTGCTAAGAGACACCTTGGGTGTGGCTTTCCTAAATCCAAGGTGGCTGGGCTCCAGTGGCTGAGCCTGTCATCCTAGCTACTCAGGAGGCTGAGATCTAAGGATTGTGATTCAAAGCCAGCCTGGGCAGGAAAGTCTGTGAGACTCACCTCCAATTAACTACCAGAAACCAGAAGTGGTGCTGTGGCTCAAAGTGGTAAAGCTCTTGCCTTGAACTGAAGAGCTCAGGGACAGCACCCAGGCCAGAGTTCAAGCCCCACACTGACAAAAAAATAAAATAAATAAAAATTCTAGTCTTTCCCAACTCCCTAGCTGAGACTATGCCTTGCCCATCTCTCTACTACTATTCCCAGTGCCAAGTGGAACAATCAGTCCAACCCTATGAGCTGAATCTCAGCTAGAAGAGTTACCTTTAGACTCAAAGTGGTTTGAAGATTTTGAAGCCATTGGCAGTTGAGTTTACATTTAGGGACAGAAAGCTTTGCTGTTGTTGTTGATTGTGGGGCTTGAACTCAGGGCCTGGGCACTTTCCCTGCACGCTTTTGCTCAAGGCTAATGCTCTACCACTTAAGCCACAACGCCACTTCCAGTTTTCTGGTGGTTAACTGGAGATAAGAATCTCACATATTTTCCTGCTCGGGCTGGCTTTGAACCGCAATCCTCAGATCTCAGCCTCCTGAGTAGCTAGGATTACGGGCGTGAGCCACCACTTCACAGTCAGAAAGCTTTTCTTATGAACATGCGATGAAGTCTTCTTGGGATTCCAGGGCTCCCCCGACCCATCCCTCCCTATGGAAAGCCACAAGGAGGCTTTAGCCTCCAGCAAGTTCAAGTTGCAGTAAGGAGCCATTGGCTCATGCCTCAATTCCTAGCTATTCAGGAGGCTGAGATCTGAGGATTACAATGGATCAGAGCAAGACTATTTGGGGAGAGTTCAAAAGATTGGTGGGGAAAGTCCAAAAGACTGATTGCCAATTAACCACTAATAAGCAGGAAGCAGAACTAAGGCTCAAATAGTAGGCTATAGAGTGTCAGCCTGGAGCACAAAAGCTAGGGAACATTGCCCAGGCCCTGAGTTCAAGCCTCAGTACTATTATACACACACACACACACACACACACAAAAGTTATGCTCACAGACTAGAGGGAACAAGCATCCTGGAAGAAATTGCTACTATCCCTCCACTTCACTCAAGAAGAAATCAAGAGAAATGTACCTAAAGATGCCGGGGGGGGGGGGGGGGGGGGGGAGGACTGGGAAGGTGGCTCAGTGGTAGAGTGCTTGCCTTGCATGCATGAGGCCCTGAGTTTAATTCCTCAGCTCAACATAAGCAGAAAAAGCCAGAAGTGGCACTGTGGCTCAAGTGGTAGAGTACTAAGCCGAGGGACAGAGCCCAGGCCCAGAGTTCAGGCCCCATGACCAACAAAAAAATAAAACAAAAAAGATGACAGTGGGAATGTAAAAAAGCTGAATGCTCAGCCAGGTGCTCACTGGCCAGCTCATGGGAGCTATATTCAGCGGCTACTGGTGTCCCATCTCACAGAAGGGGAAACTGAAGTACGGAGAAGTTTCAATATTTTTTCATTGTAGCGTTTATTAGATGTTTAATGTGAGACTGCATTCCTGCTGATGTCCTAGTACCACACAGTACCAGGCTCTAGCTGGTACTTAGTATCTAGTACCCACGGTATATGCTTGCAGGCAGTTGGGTTTCCAATTTCTGGTTCTTGCCTTCAATTGCTTCCTTCCTACCTCTGAAGAAGAGCGGGGCCTGCTCAGGCTCAAATCACTCAAAGCTGGGGTCATAGGCCACCTCCTCCAGGATCCTCAGCCTGCTCAGTAAGAGATTAAGTCCCTGCTCTAAGCTCCACCCTCTCTATTCTAAAATGTTTTGTGCTGTTCTGGGGGTTGAACTCAGGACATAGGCACTGTCCCTGAGCTTTTGTGCTTAAGGCTAGCACTCTACCACTTGAGCTCCACGTCTAGCTATTTTAGGTAATATTTTGGAGTCAGACTCTGAACCATGACCCTCAGCTCTCAGCCCCCTGAGCAGCTAGGATTATAGGCGTGAGTCCCCAGTGCCTGGTGAATGTCTTTACAAGGAGACTGGACATCTTTGGGAGCCAAGGCTGCATCTGTCTTGCTCCCAGTTCTGGCTTTGTGGTGTGGGGTTTGAACTGAGGGCCACAGCTTGAGAGGCCAGTGCTCTTGAGGCCCAGGAGTTCGGCCTCCTGCTCACCAGCACACTGCAGGCATTGGGGAAAATCTGTTGAGTAAAACTGCAGAGAGCACCGTTGCATGCTGAGTGTGTGCCTGGAACAGTGACACGGTTGTGTGAAACAGACACGGTTCTGTTCGGTGGAGGGAGACAGCAGTTTCTGGAAAAATCACACAAAGACATATTTTTGGAATAATTGCACTGTAGTCCTGTCCTCGGTTGACTTTAGATATTTACATGTATCCCTGGAAACTAGATAGCATTGGTTGATGTTTCTTTCTTTCTCTCTTTTTTTCATGGGTGCTGTCCATGAGCTCTTTTGCTCAAGGCTAGACTCTACCGCTTGGAGCCACAGCTCTACTTCCTTTTTTGGTGGTTAATTGGAGATAAGAGTCTCATGGGCTTCCCTGCCTGGGCTGGCTTCAAACCTTGATCCTCAGATCTCATCCTCCTGAATAGCTATGATTACAGATGTGCGCCTTTAACTCCCAGCTCAAATCTCTCTCTCTCTCTCTCTCTGTCATGGGGCTTGAACACTGGGTCTGGGCACTGTCCCTGTGCTCTTTAGGTCAAAGCAAGCACTCTACCACTGGAGCCATAGCACCAGCACCTTTTCCAGTTTTCTGGAGGTTAATTGGAGATAAGAGACCTACGGATTTTCCTGCCTGGGCTGGCTTTGATCTGCAATCCTCAGATCTCAGTCTCCTGAGTAGCTAAGATTACAGGTGTGAGCCATCAGTGCCCAGCTCTCTCTTTTTTAATGTTGACGTTAGGATATGAATGCAGAGCCCTGGACTTTTGCTTGTTTTTGTTTGTTTTTTGGTCTGTCGTGGGCTTGAACTCTGGGCTTGGGCACCATCCCTCAGCTCTTCAGTTCAAGGTGAGTGCTCTACCACTTGAGCTACAACACCACTTTCGGTTTTCTGGTGGTTTACTGGAGGTAAGAGTTTCACGGACTTTCCTGCCCGGGCTGGCTTTGAACCGAGATCCTCAGATCTCAGCCTCCTGAGTAGCTAGGATTATAGGCGTGAGCCACCAGCACCTGGCTTCTTTTCTTTTCTTTTTTTTTTTAACCACTCACAACCGGCATCTAACATGTACGCAGTCCATCATTTCACTGGTTAACTCGAGTCTTGCCGACTTGTTCAACCTTCCATCTTCCAGGCCTTAGTCTCATGAGTAGCTTGGATTATAGACATGAGCCACCAATGCCTGGCTTGTTTTTCTGCTGCTTAGTGCCCAGGAGATCTTGCATAGTTTTGTAGAACAAGTGATATGTATCCATTAGCCCGGGCATGGACACACCATCTCCGACTGTGTTTAATCAAGCTCTCATTAAGAGTGCTTCTTTTGGGCTGGGAAGGTAGCTCAGTGGTAGAGTGCTTGCCTTGCATGCATGAGGCCCTGGGTTTGATTCCTCAGCACCACATAAGCAGAAAAAGCTGGAAGTAGTGCTGTGGCTCAAGTACTAGAGCGCTAGCCTTGAGCTGAAGAGCTGAGGGATAGCGCTCAGACCCAGAGTTCAGGCCCCACAACCAACAACAACAACAAAAGAATGCTTCTAAGCCAGGTACCGGTGGCTCACACCTGTAATCCTAGCGACTTAGGAGGCTGAGATCTGAGGATTATGGCTCAAAACCAACCTGGGAAGGAAAGTCTGTGATATTCTGATCTCCAACTAACTACTAAAAAACAAAACAAAACAAGACAAAAAAAAAGTTGAGCTGTGGCTTAAGTGGTATAGTACTAGCTAACTTTGAGCAACAGAAGCTTAGGAACAGTGCCCAGGCCCTTAATTCAAGCCCAAGGACTGGTACAGGAAAAACGAATGCTCCTAGTCTTTGTTTTTGCCTTACAAAGTGGAACAGGTGGCTGTCTTTGTGCACGTGTTTGTTTCTCTGGCAGCTGCCAGGAAATCCAATGGCTAAGTCATGGGGTAGCTTTTCTTGTTCACTTTTTGTTTAACACACTTCTCTACTGGACTCATGTGCTACTTTCATGATTTAAAAAAAAAATCCTAAAAAACAGAAAGAGGTAGGTAGGTTGTCCTGTTGGCTCCTGAGGAGAGGTGCCTGATCAGTCACTGCTGGTTACATAAGCTGCTGGTCCTTATGTAAGGAGACCCGAAAAAGATATTTCCACCGTGTTCATGCACCAGCCAGCAGCTGGGTTTAAAAGATGGGAATGGGGCTGTGTCCAGACAGGGCCTGTCACTTTAATAGGAAATGTCACTGAGTTCCCAGGACCAGGGTTACCTACTGGGAAAGCCCTTCTTAAATTAAGGCCTACTTCCCTCTGGGCTGACCAAGAACTGCAGAGCTGGAAGGGACTTTTCCAGCAGTCTCATGTGGAAACACATGCTTGCAAGGCCTGCCAAAGGGCGAGTGTGTGACCTTGTAAGGACAAAATTCAATGTCCAGGTCCTGGGGCTTGAACTCAGGGCCTGGGCACCGTCCCTAAACTTCTTTTGCTCACTCTATCACTTAAGCCACAGCTCCATTTCTGGCTTTTTGGTGGTTAATTGGAGACAAAGACTCTCACAGGGGCTGGGAAGATGGCTCAGTGGTAGAGTGCTTGCCTTGCATGCATGAGGCCCTGGGTTCGATTCCTCAGCACCACATAAGCAGAAAAAGCCTGAAGTGGAGTTGTGGCTCAACTGGTAGGATGCTAGCCCTGAACTGAAGAGCTGAGGGTCAGTGCCCAGGCCCAGAGTTCAGGCCCCATGACTGACCAAAAATACATAAATAAATAAATGACTCTTACAGACCTTCCTGTCTGGGCTGGCTTCAAACTGTGATCCTAGCTACTCAGGAGGCTGAGATCTGAGGATCGCAGTTCAAAGCCAGCCTGGGCAGGAGAGACCGTGAGACTCCTATCTCCAATAAACCACCAGAAAACCGGAAGTGGTGCTGTAGCCCAAGTGGTAGAGCGCTGGCCTTGAGCTGAAGGACAGCGCCCAGGCCCAGAGTTCAAGCCCCACGACCGACAAAAAAAAAAAAAAACAACTGTGATCCTCAGATCTTAGCCTACTGAGTAGCAGCTCAGATTACAGGCATGAGCCACTGGCACCTGGCTCTGAGAGGGAGTTTTTCATTTTAAACATTTCCTGAAATTCCAATTCACCTTTTTTTTTTCTTTTTTTGGTTGGTTGTGGGTCTTGATCTCTGGGCCTGGGCGCTGTCCCTCAGCAATTCAGCTCAAGGCTAGGGCTCTACCACTTGAGCCACAGCACCACTTCCGGCTTTTTCTGCTTATGTAAGTGCTGAGGAATCGAACTCAGGGCCTCATGCATGCAAGGCAAGCACTCTACCACTGAGCCTCCTTCCCAGCCCAAGAGAGGGAGTTTTTCTCAGCTGGAAAATCTTTGCAGGTGAAGAGGTGCTTAAACAAAAGCTGTTAAGAACATAGACCTTCGGGAGTGCTGAGGCACAGGCACAGAGTGGAACTGCGAGTGTCTGAACACTAATGGCCTCTTCTCCAAAAGGTCCCTTAGAATCAACCCACTGCCCACAGTGGTGGACACCTGGGCACCCCCTGATCAACATGCACAGAAATCAGGATCTAGAAATGAGGGAGGAATGCGGGAGCTGATGTAGGGTTGTTAGGTTAATACGTGTGTGCAATCTGCTGTGCATGATAAAATGCCAGAGCTGTGGGCACTGTGGAGAAATCAAGTCTTCGGAAAAGAAGCGAGGGTTGAGCTGGGCAGGAAGCCAGCACAGCAAGGGAAGGAAAGAGGTGCAGAAACAGACATCCACACCCGAGGGCAAAGGAGCCAGGTAGGGGCAGGGAGCCAGGAGCTCCAGGGAGAAGGCGAAGCTGGGTGGGGAGTGGGCGGGAGTCTCCTGTAACTGCACGTGCTAACGCCAGAGATAGAACACACTACGGTGCAACCAATGGAAATGATGCTCCAGGCGGGGAGTGGATGCCAGGCACGCTTCAAGCCCAGGGATTCGGGGGAGATCCGGCTGGAGTCCAGCGCCAGGGCGCTCACCTCCACGGCGGCCTGGTGGGCGGGAGTGCGGCAGACAGAGGGGCAGGGCAGGGACGGGGTACTCACCCGCAGAGGGCGGTGGTGTCCGCATACAGCATGCGGGCACTGGGGGTGCTGCTACCCAGAGCAACGCGTGGGGGAGGGGCTCGCTTCTCCGCACCTATGGCTTCCACATTTAGGGAAACTGAGGACAAGGAGTCATTTTCTTTGATTTGCCCAGAATGAAAATCAAAATCTATTTAGATCTTTAGTTTGTAAATTACTGTACTACGAGGTTCTGTCTATTAACTGTGACATCTCTTGAGGCGTTACTATTATTTTTATTATTAGCGGTACCAGGGTTTGAACTCAGGTGCTCTACCACCTGAGCCTCGTCTTAGCCTAATGACTCCATTTTACGGCGGTGTAGAAGAGGCTCAGAGGGATGGAGCGCCAGGCCGGGCTCTGGGCCGGATCCTTCCCCCCTCGCCCCCCCCCCCCCCCGCCCAGCCCACCGCGCTCCCCGCCGCGCTCCAGGCCGGGCTGGGGGCCGGATCCCCCCCCCGCGCTCCCCGCCGCGCTCCAGGCCCGGCTCGGGGCCGGATCACCCGCGCTCCCCGCCGCGCTCCAGGCCGGGCTGGGGGCCGGATCCCCCCCCCCCCGCGCTCCCCGCCGCGCTCCAGGCCCGGCTGGGGGCCGGATCCCCACCGCGCTCCAGGCCGGGCTGGGGGCCGGATCCCCCCCCCCCGCGCTCCCCGCCGCGCTCCAGGCCCGGATCGGGGCCGGATCACCCCCCCGCGCTCCCCGCCGCGCTCCAGGCCCGGCTCGGGGCCGGATCACCCCGCGCTCCCCGCCGCGCTCCAGGCCCGGCTCGGGGCCGGATCCCCCCCCCCCCCCGCGCTCCCCGCCGCGCTCCAGGCCGGGCTCGGGGCCGGATCCCCCCCGCGCTCCCCGCCGCGCTCCAGGCCCGGCTCGGGGCCGGATCACCCCGCGCTCCCCGCCGCGCTCCAGGCCCGACTCGGGGCCGGATCCCCCCCCCCGCGCTCCCCGCCGCGCTCCAGGCCCGGCTCGGGGCCGGATCCCCCCGCGCTCCCCGCCGCGCTCCAGGCCCGGCTGTGGGCCGGATCCCCACCGCGCTCCCCGCCGCGCTCCAGGCCCGGCTCTGGGCCGGATCCCCCCCGCAGTCCCCGCCGCGCTCCAGGCCCGGCTCTGGGCCGGATCACCACCGCGCTCCAGGCCCGGCTCTGGGCCGGATCCCCACCGCGCTCCCCGCCGCGCTCCAGGCCCGGCTCGGGGCCGGATCCCCACCGCGCTCCCCGCCGCGCTCCAGGCCCGGCTCTGGGCCGGATCGCCACCGCGCTCCAGGCCCGGCTCTGGGCCGCGGCCTGTCCGTCTGCGAGGCGGGGTGGAGGGAGCGCTCGACCACCGCTTCCCGTCGGCGCGGCCCTCCCCGGAGCGCGGCAGTCCCGCGGGTGAGGAACCCCGCTTCACCGCTCCCGACCGGTTTCCATGACAACCCGGCTAACCAGCGTCCCGCGGCGGGTGGGTGCGCCACTTCCGGCTCGTTTATTTCCGGGTCCCTGTCCAAACTACAACAGACTACAACAGCGCATCCTTGGGTCCGAGGCGGCCTCCGAGAATCCCGAGCGCGCGCCTCCGACTCCCGCCTCCCCGTCGGCCGCCAGCGAGACCTCGGCGCGAGGCGGGCGTCGCCCCTTTCCCAGGCCCGGCGCGCAGCCACCGCCCCGGCTCTCCATGGACCCGCCCCTGGTATGCGTCACTTCCGGAGCGAGTGCTTCCGGGGCGCTGCCGACCCCGGGTACTGGTCTCCGTGCCCTGCAGCCGGCCGGGCTCCGGCGGCGGCCGCGCCTCCTGCTCGCTTCCCTCGGCCGGGCGCCGGCACCAGGGGTGAGTGGGGCCGCGGCGCGGCGGGGCGGGGCCGCCCTCAGCTGCGCGGGGCGGGGGCCTCCCGGCGCGGCGGGCTCGGCGGGGCCGTCGGGAGCGGGGCCGCTCCATCCCGCCGGGGGCCGCCTCGCAGGCTCCCGGGGCCGGCCGACGGCGGCTCGGGCCGCTCTGGAGGGCGCCCCGTCTCCGGCCGGGCGGGTCGGGGGACGCCGCGACCCTCGGGGGCGGCGCGCGGGGAGGGCCCGCGGGGCCGGGCTGGTGCGCGCGCCGCGACCTTGCGCGGGCCCTGCGGGTGCGGCCGCGCGCCGGGGACGCCGCCCGCGGGCCAGGCCGGTGCGGGGAGAAGGGGCCGTGCGGGCGTGCCCCGCACCTGACCCGCAGCGGGCGTCGCCGGGCCCGCCGGCCGCGGGGGGCTGGGCGGGGCCCGGTGATCCCGCGCCGCCCCGGCGTGAGGCCCGGAGACCGGCGAGCCTGAGCGCCAGCCCGTGGGAACGGCCCCACCTGGGGCGGGGGGCGCTTTCCCCAGCGGATGGGACTCCCCCCTCCCGGCGGCAGGCGTTACCGAGCCGGAAGTCGCCGCCGCTGGCCCTGGTCCCCGCGGGGAGGGAGACCCCGCTTCCCCCGGGGCCCTCGAGCGGCCGCTGCCCCGGGGAGCGTCGCCTTTGGGTCCCGGCCGCGCTGTGGGGGGAGGTGGGGAGGGTCTGTGGGCGTCTCTGGAGGCTGGTTAGGGGCGTGGGGCCTGTGGCACCCCAAGATGCCGCGCCAGGGGCGGGAGCCTCCTGCTTGCGGGGGGCGGAGGGGGGGTGAGCCGGGACTGCCCCTCACCCATCCCCGTTCGGAGGCTGAAGCTGGACCCAGGATGTTGAGACCTGTGGATTGAGGCTCTGGCACCAAAATAGCTTCTGCCTGAGCGGGGCGGGGGCGCCTTGCAGTGCGCCGCGGAGCAGCCCAGGGAAGCCACGCCGGGCCTTGCCGCCCCGGGCCCACCCCGGTTCCTTCAGATGTTCAAAAACCGGACCCCAAGAAACCCTAGCATCTCCCCTCCGCCCGTGCAGAATCTCCATCTCCAGGGATGTGCTTTGCCGAGGGGCCCAATTGAGGGTGCCACTCGAGAGCCCGTGGCCCTGGGCATTTGCCTGTTTTTAGCGCTCAGGATATTCACAGAGCGGTGGTGTTGTTGTTCCTCCCTCCCCCCCCTCCCCCCTGCCAGCCTGGCACGGCTTGTCACTCCAATCTTTGGGTTGCTTAGAGAAATTAACAGCTTCTGTGGCAGGGCTGTCTTGCTCCCCTGTAACCAGGTTGTGTGGTGTGGCGAGCGTGTTTTCTTGTGCATGCAGAGTACTGGGAATAAAATGCTGGCTCTGTGCTTGGGAAAGACACCAGCTCCGGCCAGCCACAAGGCAGCCTGTATTCTCAGAAAATGTATGCAGTAAGGATGATGTAACTGCCTCCCCACTGGCCAGGCTCTGACCAGCCTCTTCCCCATGGCCCTGGAGCTTACATCATAGGGGGCCTGCTCTGTGTGGGAAGATGAGAATTTTGCCACGACAAGAAGTTTCAGAAGTCAGCCCCGCCACCCGGCCGCCTCATGTGCTGTAGCTGATGAGCCTTTCAGGTAGCAGTGCTCACAGGCAAAGCGTCTGGGCCCCGCTAAAAGGCAGCATCTTGGTGTCAGGCTCAGGTCTTGCGCCAGCCTCACCCCCTGTGGCCCTGTGACGTGGGGCAAGCTGGTTCTGTGAACTGAGTCTCCTCCTTGATGTTGGGGTGTCATGTGGACTTCCTTGGTTTTTGAAGAGGACTTTTACTGTGAGTGGCTCTCATGTCACAATTCTTGGATGAGGCCAGACCTGTGTGCCTGAGTTCACAGCTGAGCCATCCTGGCCCTGCAGGGTGACTCTTAGTGGCCTGGCCTTGATTTCCTCTTCCATGAGAAGTGTAGTTGCCTGGGAAGCCTGAGAATTGCTTGGTGCTCAGTAGGGCTCATTGTTGGTCTCCTTCTCTTTCCTTTGCTTGACTATCTTTTAGCATTTGCCTTTTTTTGCCTTTTCCCTCTCTCCAAGGTCAGTTCAAGGTTCCTCCTCAGTGGGCTCTGCAGCCTTGGCGGTTGGCTGTGAGCACCCGCTGGACCCAGGTGGCCTGCTGGCGCATCGCAGAGCAGTGGCCCCTGAGCAAAGAGCGGAGCTGAGGACAAGGCAGCCTTCCTGGGCTCATGGCTGACTCCCAGAGACAAGTCACAGCAGTGTTTAGGAGGCGATGGTGTCTTTTTTTTTTTTTTTTTTTTTTTAATGTATTTTTGCAGTGTTGGGTGGAGCTCAGGGCTTTTGTATGCTAAGAAAGTTCTTTACCCCAGAGCTGCATCCCAGCCCCTGGATGTCCTTTTGAAATGGTTTTCAGATGAACCAAAAAGTAGTCCCTGGAACCAGATGCAGGATAGAAGCTTCTGGTAGATAAAGAACAGCCGTAGAGCCAATGCATGACTGGTGCATTTGACTGTTGTGGGAGTGGACGGCGTGCTTTGATGGCAGATGCTTATTAGCTCTTCAGTGTTGTCCCAATCTTCTCTGCTCTCCTCTGCTTTACCTTGGCCCACCCTGGTGCTATCCAGGCCTGGGCCCAGGTGGTACCCTGTTGCACCAGGGTCGGAGACCAGCTAGGAATCTTGACCCACCTTCAGCTGACCTTAGCTACTGGGAGCGTAGCCCACCAGGCTCCCCAGCCACTTCTCCCTCTTTAGCTATCTCCCGGGGTTCTGGGGGCACCCAGAGCAGCTGAAGGGGGGCCCACATCTCCTGTGCCAGCCAGTGTTAGGCACCGTGGGAGACAGAACAGACACGCTCCTTGCCTTTGTGAGTTCACCAGTGCCAGGTAGCAGGGAGACAGAGGGAAGTCGGAACAGCATGGAATTGGTGATTGTGGTTTCCCTAAATAGGGTGACAGTGAGGGACTGGGAAGCTAGGACTACCCAAGGTAAAAATTGACAGGTGGCCCCTAAGGGCTGGCCCTGGAGCCAAGGCCTAAATGGGGGTAAATGAGAACATGCAGGGGGACACGTGCAAAGGGCCTGAGGCAGAGGCGCGCCTGAGCTGCCCGCCGGTGCAGCCCAGAGAATGAGGCATTGCTGTTGGCTGGGCAGGAGCCCAGCCAAGGTGCCTCCACCTCCAGCAGGGGGTGAAATGTCCACCCAAGTGGTGCTGTGCCCTCTGGAGCCCCCAGGAATCTCCCCCAAACCGAGGCCAGCCAGGCCACTGGCTCTTTGGGGCAAAGATGATTTTATTGCCTTTGAGCTGAGCAAAGATCTGCACTTGGACCGGACAAGCCGCACCCAGTCCCTTGCCCTCCCTGCTCAGGCAGTTACAGGGCACTGCAGAGGTGGCCTTAGTCCTGAGCAGGGCGGCCCCACCCAACGCAAGGACGGCAGTGTGGGCTGGGCAGCCCCGCGGCTGGAGGGGCCTGTGGAGGGCGCGGCCCTCAGAGGGCCCTCACCCACAGGGAACCCTCGCAAACTCACCTTAGTAAAGGTCACTGCCCCAAGAGGTTGAGGTTGGCTCAGGTGACCTGAGAAGCCCCCGGGTCACGCTCGGTGGCTCAGCAGATGAGGGGCACAGAGCCTGGGCCCTGCTCTGGAGGCTCTGTCCCTGGCCAGCTGCAGAACGCACCCACAGGGACACTGGTTGCATCCCTCTCCCTTGCTTTAACTCTACAGTGGCACCTTCTGGTTCTTTGGCTAAATAAAATACGAAATTGTAGCCAGATGCTATTCACGCCTGTTATCCTAGCTACCCGGGAGGATGAGCTCTGAGACTCAAAGTTCAAAGTCAGCCCAGGCAGAAAAGTTCCTGAGATTCTCATCACCAATTAACCATAAGAAGCTGGAAGTAGAGCTGTGGCTCAAGTGGTGGAGCGCCAGCCTTGAGCACACCGAGCTCAGGGACAGCGCCCAGGCCCTGAGTTCAAACGCCAGGGCTGGACTCCCTCCCTTCCCCTCTCCCCCCAAAAAAGTAAATGGCAGAGATTGTGGAGGTGGAACCCAGGACCTGTATTTCTGACCATGCCCACTGTCCCCACTAGAACTTTCTGGTTATACCCTTAGAGGCCCTGGGGTCAGACCCCGCTGTGCTACAGCTGTGTGTCCTGCCAGTCCCTCCGTGTTCACAGCGGTGCCCACCGCTGCTCCTCCCTGCCCCCGGGAAGCAGGGTGTGGCAGGAAGGGCATGGACTTAGGGACTCTGGGGCCCTGCCTATGGAGCCCAGGCCTGTGCTGGGCTGGGCTTTGCCTCCGCAGGCCAAGCCAGGGTAGCCTTCAGCGGTAACGCGCCTCTGTGCCTCCCCTTGCAGGGCCTCCGAGGGTCCCGGCCGGCGCCATGCCGCTGAGTTTAGCCCGGGCCCTGCCTGCAGCCCAGCAGCCATGGAGGAGGTGAGGTAGCCCCGTCTGGGGAGCCCAGCTCCATGGAGACGAAGTACAAGGATGAATTGTTTCGGAAGTACGTGCAGTTCCACGAGGGCCATGTGGACGCCGGGCCCAGCCAGCAGCGGCCGGGCAGCGATGAGTTCCTGCGCGTGGCGGCCTCTACCCTGCTCAGCCTCTACAAGGTGGATCCCTTTTATCGATTCCGGCTGATCCAGTTCTATGAGGTGGTGGAGAGCGCGCTGCGCTCTCTGAGCGGCTCCAGCCTGCGGGCTCTGCACTGCGCCTTCAGTGTGCTGGAGACAGTGGGCGTCAACCTCTTCCTGTACCCCTGGAAGAAGGAGTTCCGAAGCATCAAGGTGAGGCGGGCTGCCATGTCCACGGCTCTCCCTTCTCCCTTCTTGTCCCTTCCCGGCCCTAGGATGCACGGTGGCGAGCCTGTGGGTCACCTTCTATTGGCTGAGCCCCACGTCAGTCGTGGTAGCAGGAGGAAGGGAGTTTGGGGGGGCCGGGGTGCACCGTGGTGTGCTCCCTCCATCCCAGAGTCTAAAGAGCCCCAGGGCTGGGGCTGTGCACTCCCTAGCCTCCGCCTTCTTCAGCTAGCCAGCCTTGGCCTTTCCCTGCCCCGCGCCTCCTGGGTTTGGCTGAGGCCATGCTAACCTGTTTTTTATTCATTTTCTTTTCTGTGTGCCAGTTTTGTGGTTTGAACTTAGGGCCTTGGGCAGTGACCCTGAGCTTTTGGGCTCAAGGCTGGCACTCTACCACCTGGAGCTGCAGTGTCATTTCTGGCTCTTTGGTGGTTATTTAAAGGTAAGAGTGTCACAGACTTTCCTGCCCAGCTTTCAAGCCTCAGTCCTCAGGTCTCAGCCTTGTGAGTGGCTGGGATTTTATGTGGGAGCCACTGTGCCCAGCAATCTCTCTCCTTTTTTTTTTTTTTTTTTGTCGGTCGTGGGGCTTGAACTCTGGGCCTGGGCGCTGTCCCTCAGCTCTTCAGCTCAAGGCGAGCGCTCTACCACTTGAGCTACAGCGCCACTTCTGGTTTTCTGGTGGTTTATTGGAGATAGGAGTCTCACGGTCTCTCCTGCCCGGGCTGGCTTTGAACCGAGATCCTCAGATCTCAGCCTCCTGAGTAGCTAGGATTACAGGCGTGAGCCACCAGCGCCCAGCTCCTTTTTTTTTTTTTTTAACCAGTCCTGGGATTTGAACTTGGGGCCTGGGCGCTGTCTCTGAGCTGCTTTTGCTCAAGGCTAGCACTCTACCACTTGTGCCACAGCGCCACTTCTGGCTTTTTCTGTGTATGTGGTGCTGAGGAATCAAACCCAGGGCTTCATGCATGCTTGGCAAGTACTCTACCGCTGAGCCACGTTCCGAGCCCTCAACCTCTTTTCTGACCCCTCTTCTCCTAGACGTACACGGGCCCTTTTGTTTACTATGTCAAGTCTGCTCTGCTGGATGAGGACGTGCGGACCATCCTGAGTTACATGGGCTACGTGCCCGAGCTGGGGAGCGCGTACAAGCTCCGGGAGCTCGTGGAGAGCCTGCAGGTGAAGATGGTCTCCTTCGAGCTCTTTCTGGCCAAGGTTGAGTGCGAGCAGATGCTGGAGATCCACTCGCAGGTAAAGGACAAGGGCTACTCTGAGCTGGACGTGGTGGGCGAGCGCAAAAGCAGCGGGGAAGACGCGCGCAGCTGCTCGGAGGCCCTGCGGCGGCGGGCGGAGGGCAGGGAGCAGCTGACCGCCTCCATGGCGCGGGTGGCGCTCCAGAAGTCAGCCAGCGAGCGCGCGGCCAAGGACTACTACAAGCCCCGCGTGACCAAGGCCTCCCGGTCGGTGGACGCCTATGACAGCTGCTGGGAGAGCAGGAGGCCGCCCCTCAAGGCCTCGCTGAGCCTGCGCAAGGAGCCCGTGGCCACAGACGTGGGGGGCGACCCAAAGGACGGGTCCACCCGCCCATCCCCCTCACCCCTGGCCATGTCCAGCTCCCCCCACGGCAGCCCGGGTGCCATGCCCCCCGCCTCGCCCAGCAACGGCCTCGGCCTGCTGCGCGGCACCTACTTCTCCACCCAGGAGGATGTCGATCTGTACACAGACTCGGAGCCCAGGGCCACCTACCGGAGGCAGGATGCTCTGCGGCCCGATGTATGGCTGGTCAGGAGTGACGGCCCGGCCCTCTACCACAAGCGCTCGCCCCCCACCAAAGAGTCCGTCCTGTCCAAGTGCCAGAACTGCGGCCTGCCCTGCAGCTCCTCCCTCTGCCAGCGCTGCGACAGCCTGCTCGCCTGCCCCCCGGCTGCCAAGCCCGGCGCCTTCCCCGGGAAGGCCTCTGCCCATGACGGCCTGGCCCTTGGGGCCCCGCTGCGGGAGAAGTACGCCGGCCAGACCCAGGCCCCACACGCCAAGCCCAAGCCTGCCGCCGCCGCCACCTCGCGCTGTGGGTTCTGCAACCGCCCCGGCGCTGCCAACACCTGCACCCAGTGCTCCAAAGTGGCCTGCGAGGGCTGCCTCAGCGCCTACCACTACGACCCCTGCTGCAAGAAGGGGGAGCTGCACAAGTTCCTGCCCAACAGCCAGCTGAGCTACAAGACCGCCCCGTTCTCACACCTGGTCTACAGGTAGACCCGCGCCGCGCCACGCCGCGCCTCCCCAAGGGCTACGCCACCCGCGGCAGCATCACCACCGCAGACCACGCCCGGCCACAGCCACGCGGGCGCCACGGCCACCGGCCGCCCACCTGCCACTTCACGGCCACTCATCTCGCCCAGTGGCTGCTTTGTCGTTTGGCAAGAGAGTGGGTGGCACTTCTGTTCAGTTGAGTTTTGCTAATCTCTCCACTTCCTGTTGCGCTGGTTTGGTTTGTCTCCTGGAGGGGGTCTCTATCTGCGGGACACCGCCCTCTCCCCTGGAGTCCCCCCCCCCCCCACGCACACACATACACAGTGGTGAGCTAGAGCCCTGTCGGCTTGCGAAATGAGCCCTCCGGCCACACGGGCCCATGGCTCCTCTCTGGCCATCCTCTTCCAGGTGCAGGGGTCCCCATGCAGACCCCGCCTCTCCAGGGGTCAAAGGTGAGCCAGGCTCTGACACTGCAGAGGGGACCCCCAGCACCGACCCCATTCTGTTTGCACACGCCCCTCTTCCTGTTCTGTAAATAGATATTTTTTGAGATTTATTTTTAAATAAATATTGAACTTGCTGTGTTCAAAGTGGTTAAACGTGAATGATGTAGCTGTTTATAAACACACTGGGTTCTTCCGTCTTCCAAGGGCGGCCTCTGCCCTCTGCTGCCGCCTCTGCTGGCCAGGTGAGAGGGGGCCGGGGCAGGGAGAAGCTGGCCGCACCCCTCTCCCTCCGGTGGAGCTCTGTCTTCCGCGCTACACCTACCTCCGGGGTGCAGCGTCTTGCAGACTGACCCCTCAGTGGGGGCTCGCGAGCCCTGGCCCCTTTCCCTGGGCTCTGGCGCCTGCCGAGAGTGAAGCCGGCTCTCCAAACTTTTCTCCAGGCTCCCGCAGAAGGAAGATGAGGTGGGGCGCCCGCCTGTCCCGGGCCTCCTGCTTCCAGACACTAGAGACTCATGGGCACCGACACTTGCCGTCATTTTGCACTAGGAGTGGGCAGAGCAGCATGTGTGTCAGACAGACACACCCGCCCTGCACTGAGCCTCCCACTTGTACACCCGAAGCTCCTCATGTGAACGATCTCTGGGTTTTCCTTTTGGGGGTGCAAGAGTGGGGCAAGAAGTTGGAAATGGATCACTCCTGAACTGAGGGCGTGCGTGTGCCATGCACACGGGAGTCAGTGCCCGCAGAGGCGCCGGCTCTGCCAGCTTCAACCCGGCTGCATCTTGAGACCACTGTGAATTTGCTGCCGCTCTTCCAGCTCAGCCGAGTGGTTTTAAGGTTTTCCAGCTCTTCCACGGCTCTTTTTATATCCGTCTGGTAGATCCTGTGTCGATGTATATAAAGTTGAATTGCAGCCACCAGCCTGTGGGGCGTTCGTGGTTCCTTTTCCCATTTCACAACCGGCAAGGTCCAGCCCACTCCAGAGCGCTCTGGTTTTCTAGTTTTCCATTTCCAGATAGCTCCAGCATCGCAGTGGCTCCTGGCAGGCGGAGCTGTGGCCCTGCTGAGTCCTGAGAGCTTCCGGGGCCACGGCCACTCCTTGCTGTGGCTCTTTATAGACGGTGATGGGACAATTGAGTAAATGCTAGTGACACATTCACATGTTTTGCATTTGATTTCTACTAAGTATTGAAATGTTGAGAGATGATTTTAAAAGATAATAAAGTGTCTTCCATTGTTAAATGAAGTGTTGGGGTTTCGTGTCCCCTTTCCCTCCGCATTTCTCTTAGAAGTGGGGCTGCTCTGGTTTGGAAGTCATCTTTAGTTCATGACATGACTCTTGTGCTCTGAGATGACAAGCAACAGCAGTCCCCGCGGGCTCTCAGCAGAGGCCACACAGGTGTGACCACTGGTCTCCAGGATGTCACGGCAGGGCTGCAGCCCCGCTGGATGGTAGCCCAGAGGCCTGACCTCAGAACTTTAGTTCCGCAACTCCCTCCAGGAGGACGCGTTACTGGCCCCGGGATGGAGCCCCGCTCAGCCCCACCCAGCCCTAGCCCTGCTGCTGTAGGCGCCTAGGAGTGCGCTTAGCTTCTAAGGCAGGCCACACCACGTTTCCATGCGCAGCTGTGAGATTACCTTTAAACCAGCTATCATGGGTTCGATCCCTATTTTATTACTTTTTTTTTGTCAGTTGTGGGGCCTGAACTCAGGGCCTGGCGCTGTCCCTCAGCTCTTTAGCTCAAGGCGAGTGCTCGACCACTTGAGCCACAGCACCACTTCTAGTTTTCTGGTGGTTTATGGGAGATGTGAGCCCCCAGTGCCTGGCTTTTATTATTTTTTAATCCCTATTTTAAAAATGATAAAAACTAGCTGGGCGCTGGTGGCTCATTCCTGTAATCCTAGCTACTCGGGAGGCTCAGATCTGAGGATCACAGTTCAGAGTCAGCCCAGGTTGAAAGGTCCCTGGACTTACTTCTAGTGAACCACCTGAAAACCAGAAATGGCGCTGTGGCCTCAAAATTATAGAGCACTAGCCGTGAGTAAAAAAAAAACCTCAGGTACAGTGCCCAGGCCCTGAGTTCAAGCCCCACAATCCACCAAAAATAAAAACACAACAAAAAAGCCATAAAAATCTATTCAAAGTCGGGCACCTATAATTCTAGCTACTCAGGAGGATGAGCTCTTATGAGTATGGTTTAGAGCCAGTCTGGGCAGTAAAGTCTCAAAAACAGAAGTGGCCCTGTGGCCCAAGTGGTAGAGTGCTAGCCTTGAGCAAAAGCTGCTCAGGGACAGCTCCTAAGTCCTGAGTTCAAGCCCCAGTATCACACAAGAGAAAGCAAAACCCAAGGCAGGTGTTGAGAGTGAGGAAAGTGCTGGGGTTCTAGCAGACCTGGCTTTCTGCACTAGCCCCACCAAACATTGCTGGACAGGCCCTGAGGCAGGCCATGCAGCCACAGGGAGGAGATGGTGTTTCTGCATCACACACTGGCCCAACCAAGAACCCAGGCCTCCATGCTGGCATTGCTGTCAGCTGCCATGAGCTGACAGGAAGTGGGTGCCTAGAGGTTCCTCAGCCTGGAAAATTGGAAGATGCCAGCCCAGCCATCTAGAGCAGGCGGTGACAGAGCAGATCTCTTCCTTTGTATATGTAAACGACAAACACTTAACCATCACCAAGTTCACCAGCTGTACAGGATTAGCTTTGATGCCAGCTCCAAGTGCCAGGCTGTGGTACCACACTGATTGCCTGCCGTGGAGGGATGGAAGCTGTGGCACACTGAATTGTACCCGTCTCCAGTTGCCTTTTCCCCCGGGTAATGGAATCCTGTTTTTTGTTTTTTTGCCAGTCCTGAGTCTAACTCAGACCCTGGGTGCTGTCCCTGAGCCTCTATGTGCTCAAGGTTAATGCTCTACTACTTTTGAGCCACAGCACCACTTCTGGTTTTTGAGTGATTAGTTGGAGATTAGTCTCCCAGAGACTTCTCTGCCCAGGCTGGCTTTGAACTGTGATCCTCAGATCTCAGCCTTCTGAGTAGCTAGGATTACAGAAGTGAGCCACCGGTGCCCAGCTACATCTTAAATTTTGTATGTAGATGTTCAGTTTTCCCAGCCCTGTTTGCTGGAGGGACTGCCTGCCTTCTCCCCATTAAACAGTCTAGGTGGCTTTTTTGATGATTATTTGGCCATGATCACAAGGGTGTATTTCTGGCTATTCTATTCCACTGAGCTGTCTATCAATACCACACTATTTTGAAAACTGTAACTCTGTTTTTGTTTTGTTTTGCCAGTCCTGGGGTTTGAACTAAGGGCCTAGGCACTATCCCTGAGATTCTTTTTGGCTCAAGGCTAGCACTCTACCACTTGAGCCACAGTGCCACTTCTGGCTTTTTGGTGGTTATCCTTAGACCTCATCCTCCTAAGTAACTAGGATTACTGGCGTGAGTCACCAGTACCCGCCCCTTTTACTCATGCTTGCTTGCTCATTCAGCTGCCTGTCTGTACCAGATCTGTTCTCGGCTGCCCTGCTGGGCCAGGCCAGCATCCCCTGCGTCCCCTGGACATGCCATGGGTAGAGCACAGGAACGCCTTGAGGGGAGGATGGACAAACTTTCGTAGATGGTCAGCAGCAAATATTTTAAGCTTTGCAACTCATCAAGGATACGCAGATGCTGGGCTGGGAAGGTGGCTCAGTGGTAGAGCACTTGGCCTTGCATGTATAAGGCCCTGGGTTCGATTCCTCAGCACCACATAAACAAAAAGAAAAAAGCCGAAGTGGCACTGTGGCTCAAGTGGCAGAGCGCTAGCCTTGAGCTGAAGAGCTGAGGGACAGCACCCAGGCCTGGCGTTCAGGCCCCACAACTGGACCCCCCCCCCAAAAAAAAAAAAGATACGCAGATGCTTTTCAAGAGAGAGAGAGAGAGAGAGCACATTCCTACTTTAGGGACAAAATCCAAAACCTCGAGCCTGTGCAGTTAAGTGGGTATAGGCTCCTGGACTCTGTGGCCCGTCTGGCCTTCCGTCAGCTTTTGGCCTCGAAAGTGATTTCTTCTCATGCCTGCTCCTCTCATTCCCCAGAGGGCCGGGCAGTCGAACGTGAATGGATGTCCCACGGGGCGGTGCCCTGGGCCAGCAGACCAGCCCCATCTGACCTGAGTCCCTTCCCAGCCCTCAGGGCCAGCTCTGCTAGGTGCCAGGGCCTGTGGCTTACGTCTCCCCAGTGCTGTGGTCTGGTCAGCCCCCACGTGTCCCACACCTGCAGGTTCCGTTATGGTGGGGTGGTGGCTGCCTCTGGCCAGCAGGCTGGGGACATCCAGGTCCAGTTGGCAAGTTCTGCCCCTCCTGCCTGGGCTGTGGTGGGGTGGGCAGCAGGAGACCCAGCACTTGCCTCCTGGGTTCCTTTGCCTGGGGCCTTATACACGGCCCGATGCCTAGCAGGTCCACGAGGGTGCAAACAAACTCCTGGCCCCGTCTCCCTCCCTCCTACCTGAAGACAGCTGTGGACACAGAAACGGCCCCTGTTGGACAGTGGGCTCAGAGTGCCAAGGAAAAGGCACTGGCCAGGCTGGGGCCAGCCCAACTGGCCTCTGAGCAGTCCCAGGCCCAACTCCTAGGCACTGTGCCAGAGCCTGCCGCTGCTGGCCAAGGAAGGCTGCAGGCAGGCCCGAGGACTCAAGTGGCATCTAGGAGGGAGAAACCCCGTGTCTGCCAAGCCACTGGACATGGCGGAGACCAGCTCTGATTGAGCAGCATCTTTATTTCTAAATAAATATCCAGTGATGTGACTTCTCCAACCACTTCTAAATGTGTAAGACAAGACAAGCAGGGGCAAAAAGGAGGCCCGGCCCCCCTCGGCCTCCCCTCCCCCTCCCAGAGGAGCAGCAAGAGGCCTGCAGGGGCACAGGCCCAGCCTCAGAGCTCCAGAAACCCCAGGGAAAGCTGCCCGGGAGGAGCTTGAGAATGCAGGGCCCTGGCCGTGCAGGGGGGTCTGAGCTCCGGTGGAGGCTGGGCGCACCATGCCTCCCTCATGCACACCTGCGGTGGCCTCCAGGGCACACAGCCCCTCCCCGCAATCTCTATCCAGCCCAGTCTGGCTGCACAGTGGGGATGAGCCCTCACTGAGGCCAGGGTACACAACGGCACTTTTGCCCCCTGGGGCCGGGAAGGGGCAGCAGAGCAGCGAGGAGCCGGGGGAGAAACGCTCTGGTCCTTCCCTAGCACCGAGGTATGCCCCGCACTTGGGAACTGGCAAGAGCCCAGAAGGAGGGAGCCTTGTGTGTCACAGAGCAGCTGTCAGCTCCAAGGCCGGGCTCTGGCTCTGTCCAGCACGGAGCCATGCCCACTGCAGGCTCCGGCAGAGGAGGGGTAGCAGCCAGCAGGCCGGACTGCGGGTGGCTTCCGCTCTCCACCTCAGGCTCTTCATCGGGGCAGATAAAGATCTGCATGGCACCGAGGGCAGCTCCGGGCCCAGGCAGCCCAGCCACCATGCCTGGGGCTCCTTCTGCCAGGGTGCAGCCCATGGGATCAGGGACCCATGCGCTCAGAAGGCCACATCCGTCTGCTGGCCTGGAAACACAGTTAAACCCTTCCCCATACACAGGGATCTGTGGGTCACTGGGGTCTGGGGACTCGGGTGGGCACTTCCACAGCCGGGGACATTGGCCCAGCCAGCACTGCCCTGCAAGATGCACTGGTGGCTTCTCTGCCCTGCACTGAGGGTCTGAGTACCCGAGATGGCACCAAGCTACCCTCGCTCAGCAGCCCGGGATGGCATGCACACAGCAACTTCACTCACCCGAGGGCATAGACCCCCCCCAGAGCCATGCGTGGGGACTGGGCAGAGTACAGCAGTTACAGAAAGGGCAGGTGAGCCAGCACCCAGGCACCGGACCCACGGGGGTGTGACTTGAGGCCACTTGTGTCCCAGGTGTGATTGTAGAATCCCTGCTCTGGAAGCCTGGCTCAGATGGAACCCAAGATGGCGGGGAATGGGAGAGAGAAGGGACAGAGCCCTGAGCAGCAGTGAGGGTGGTGGCAGGTAAACAGCAGCCTGGGAGGACGGGCCGGGGACAGGGAGCAGAGGGTGGGGTGGTTACGATGCTCGCGCTTTGTCACTGCGCTGTCCACAGGACCCCATACTTCCCACTCCTCTCACTAGAGGGCGCTGTGATGCCACAGGAAGGCCCGGGAAGGGCTCAGGCTGGCAGCATCCCTTGGAGCTCAGGAGAGGTGGACCCTGCTGACATCAGGGCAGGCAAGCTAGAGGCTGGAGAATGGTCCTTCAGTGTTTCTCAGGGAGTGAGGGACACTGCGATCTCTAGGTCTTGCCACTGGGTCAGAATGGCTGCTGTTCCTCACAGAAGCACAGATGCCACCCAGCCTGCAGGCTGTTCCAGGGGTGGAGGATGGAATGGGCTGGCAGTCCCTGGCTGGCTCCCAGCAGGCTCTGGGCAGCCCCTGCTGGCAGAGGAGGGGAGCATTTACCTGGGACTGTGGTCAGCCACTCGGGCTGGCTCAGCAGGGAGTTTGGGGCTGACAGGCATTTCTGAACCAGCTAGCTCCAAAGGCCTAGAAACTTCAAGGGGAGCAGCCACCTTATACTTGCTGGTCTTACATCCTGGAGAAGCTGCCGAAAGCAAGCTGGCGCCTCTGAGTCCCGGGCCCCAGAAGCTTCGCCCTCGCGCCGTCAGAACAGCTCCTGCTCGTCATCCTCGGAGCCTGACGGGCCCTGGCGCACCTCCTCGTACCACTTGTTGGTGAGGCTCTTCATCTGGATGCGCCCGCGGTGCAGGTCCTGGGCACAGACACAGGAGCCGGTCAGCGGGAGGAGGGGCGGGGCAAGGCACAGGGAGCAAACAGAAAGCACCACTGGGCACATGGGAGGGGCAGGGGAGCTAGACAGCCCACAGCCTCAGGTATAGACGTGTGGGCTCAATTCTCCCCAAAAACCTCAGTTTCCCCCCTGCTGTCAAGTGAGCTAGCGCTGGGTCTCCTGCATGGCCAGAGAGCACGTGGTGCAGTGCCCAGACCCCGAGACACCCCCGACAAGCGCGTGCCGGCCAGGCAGCCGAGACGGGCCCAGAGGGATGGGGACGGCTGCAGGGACAGCCCTGGCCTCACCTCTCACCTCATCACCTCCCGAGGGGCCCAGCAGCACCCATGCACTCCTGGGTACTGCCCAAGGCCACAGAGTGCCTGAACCCCTCAGCCCGGCTTGGGGAGGACATTGGGAAGGAAAAGCAGGGGCAGCTGAGCTCTGCTCCCCCAGCCCACAGGGAGCGGGGTACACTGGTGGCTCCCACAGGCCTCCCGCAGCCTGCCCCCCGGCCCAGGGCCACTAAGGAAGCCCTGGGCCTGTCCCACCTCCTGGGTCAGCCGCCGTGTGAAGAAGGGGTTGAGGTACTTGGCGTCCAGCCACATGAAGCCCTTGAGGTCCTGCCGCCTGATGTAGTGCGCTTCGTACTCCTCCTCCGTGAGCTCCGACAGGTGCTCCGACTCCACTGTGTTGCCCTGGGTGACAGGGAGCCCCAGCTGTCAGCCACTGCTCCCCGGGACCTCCTACCACCCAGCCCTAACTACTCACTGCACCCTCAGTGCAGGGCAACCACGGGCACAGCAGCCCCCTGGCCCTCGGCTGGCACAGCTGAGTCAGAAGCTCTGGGAGCTGGGTGGGCAGGCAGGGGAGGGGAGGGCAGGGAGAGGGAGGGGGAAGACAAGCCTGGAGATGAGGACCGAGGCTCTTCTGCTCCACCCCAGCAGAGGCCCCAAGCCAGCAGAAACCTGATGAAGCCACCACCACCACTGTCGCCACCATCATCACCAGACACCGCCACTAATGACAGCCCTCCCATTCCAGGCCGGGCCTGTGAGGCAGACGGGGGTGGGGGGTGGGGGTGGGCATTCTGATCTGTGCTACGGAGATGCTAAAGCTCTGCTCCCACAGAAGCAACAGGACATTCGGGGCACCCTCCCACCTGCAGTCTCCGCCTCAGTAGGTCAGGCCAAGAAGCTGAATCTATCAAGTTCCGGGGCTGCCACTGGCAGTCGACCTGCGGCCGCCCTGCAGTGTGCAGTGAGGCCTGGGCTCTGACCAGGCCTCGGTGTGCTCACCTGCAGGCCAGTGCCATACAAGCACCTTCTGCAGGCAGTGTTGCGGTGCCTGACCACAGCGCATGTGCATGCTGAAGGAGCCCGGCCTCTCACCTCCACAAGAGGGGCTCCAGTCCCTACAGTGCTTGCTACAAAGGCCCCTTCTGCTGCAGCCTACGCCCACTCTTAAAAACCAGCAAGTATGCCTGTCATCCTAACTACTCAGGAGGCTGAGATCTAAAGATTGGGGTTCAAAGCCAATCCAGGCAGGAAAGTTCTTGAGACCTCAATTAATTACCAAAAAGCAGGAAATGGAGCTGTGGCTCAAAGGGCTAGAGCATTAGCCTTGAGCACAAAAGCTCAGGGACAGCACCCAGACCCTGAGTTCAAGGCCCAGGACTGGTCCCTAACAACAAAACCCAGCAAGAAAGGTGGTGGACAGGGCAAGGAGAAGGGCCTGCACATGGGAGCCCACAGAGTTCGGCCCAATGTCACCTAAAGGCCTCCACCTTCAGCCCCACAGTAGCCCTGTGCTGGTGCCAACTAAGGGGCTGCGGGGCCGGGAGGCCCAGTCTTCCAGACAGTCTCCAATCACAGGCAGGCTGTGAGGATTCCTGCTACCTGCAAAGGAGCACTAGAAAGGGGCAGGGCAGCACCAGAGGTGGGCAATGGGTATAGGAAAGGTAGTTTCCACTGAAGCCACACTGGACCCCTCCAGCCCTAGCCTGTGCCCTCCACGTCCTGAGGGAGGCCACCTCCTTGACGGCCCAAGCAGCCACTCACTGCAAGCTGCCCTGCCCTCTGTGGGTCCCAACAGGAGTTTGAGTGAGCACTGGGGACACTGATCTGGACCTTTCCAGGCCAGGTCTCTGGCAGGGGCGGGGCTGCCTGGTTCTACCCAGCACCTTTTGCTGCAGATGGACCATGGGGCTGGTGGACATGCTACCACACAGACCTATGCTTTTGACTCTATGCTGCACACACCAGGCATCCCAGGATCCCACGCCTGCCCTTCCCACAGGCAAGGCCCCCAGCAGGCACGGCACTGACCATCTTCTCGGTCTTGCTGAGGTTGACGTCCTTCTTGCTCCTGCGGCGAGCCCTGGCATCCTCAATGTCCATGAGGCGGATGAGGGGCATGGTGCTGCCACCCAGCAGCAGGATGGTGAAGAGCACAATGATGATCGTAGTGGTGCCAATGAGCTGCCGCTTCTCCATGGGCTCCAGGTCCAGGTGCAGACTCAAGGCGTAGGGGATGGCCCCCCGTAGGCCTGAGGGGACAGCAGCGGGTCAGGAGCCCAGGAGGCGAGGATGCTGTCACAGACCCCCGCAGTGCTTCCTGGTATGAGCGGCTGTACAGAGCCAGGCTGCCCTTGCACTGGCTGGCAATCTTGCTTCAGGCACAGGAGTGCTGGGATTACAGTTGTGCATCAGTACAGCCAGTTGACACACACATTGTGGTATTTTTGGTGCTATTGGGATTTGAACTCAGGCTGTCTCTCTCTCTCTCTCTTTTTGTTTTGTTTTGTTGGTCATGGGGCTAGAACTCTGGCCCTGGGTGCTAATTGGAGATAAAGAACCTTAGGGATTTTTCTGGCTTTGAATCTCAATCATCAGATCTCAGTCTCCTAAGCAGCTGTTATTATAAGCCTGAGCAACCAGATCTTTTGAAAGTAATTTTTTTTTTTAATTGGTCAGTCATGGGTCTTGAACTCTGGGCCTGGGCACTATCTCTCAGCTCTTCAGCTCAAGGCTAGCACTCTACCACTTGAGCCACAGCGCCACTTCTGGTTTTCTGAGTGGTTTTTTTTTTTTGGGTCTGGTCGTGGGGGCTGAACTCTGGGCCTGGGCGCTGTCCCTCAGCTCTTCAGTTCAAGGCTAGCGCTCTACCACTTGAGCCACAGCGCCACTTCCGGCTTTTTTCTTTTTGCTTATGTGGTGCTGAGGAATCGAACCCAGGGCCTCAGGCATGCAAGGCAAGCGCTCTACCACTGAGCCACCTTCCCAGCCCCTTCTGAGTGGTTTATTGGAGATAATAGTCTCACACACTTTCTGCCCAGGCTGGCTTTGAACCACAATCCTCAGATCTCAGCCTCCTGAGTAGGTAGGATGACAGACGTGAGCCACTGGCGCCTGGCCTTGAGAGCAATGTTAAGACAAATTTAAAGCTTGCTATAAATTCAAGAACATTATGAAGTATGTTGCTATATTCTAACTCATATGGAAATGCTTCAATCGTAACACTTAAACAAGGAAGCACAAAGAACTCTATGTATTCCCCCAAAATGGAAAGATGCGTAAGGATGCGTTTTTTTAGGAGTCAAAGCTTCATAAAATCATTTTCATGCTTGAAAATGTGGAGAAATGACTGAACGGCAGCTGAAATATCCCAAGAAACTGCTAGAACTCTGGCTGAAGGAAAGAAGAGCCACCCTGCGTATGTCGGGGGTAGGAGGGCTGAGGTAGGGCATCTGCCTTCTAGCATGAAGTCCTGGGTCACCTGCCCAGTACTGCCAAAAGCAAAGGAACAGCAGATACCACCTGCCCCATGAGCCCTAAGAAGGGGACAGGGCAAGGCTGGTCCTGGCTGCGTGCTGACAGTCAGGGGTCCTGAGCCGGTCCTCTGGCCCTCCATGGAGCACAGGGGGCACCCTGAGGCAGGCAGTAACCCGGTATCTGGGCAGGTCTTTATCACCGCTCTCCCCTCTGTTGACTCTCTTACCACTAAACCACATGATGAACATCATCTTCGGAGTGATTTTATGGTCACGGAAGAAATTCAGCAGATAGGAAAGAGGGAAAATGTTGACCGCTCTGCCAAACAGGACGAGCACCTGCAAACACAAATTGAGTCAGCTCTGCTGCTTCTCGCTGGATCTCGTGGCTGCCGCCACAGGGGGGTGCACCCGCGCCAGAGTCCATGTGTGGGGAACAAGCTCTGTGTCTCACGTTTCCACAGTGGGAGGACAGCCAGGGAGCAACAGGGCCAATGGCCAGAGCCCAGGCAGAAGCCATCCATCAGGTCAAGGGCACCTGACTGAGAAGACCTCACCATGAGACAGGCTGCTGCTGTCTTCCCCACAGGGTGAGCTCTGGAGGGCAAAGGGTTTCTGCCTCCCTGTGGGGCCCCACTCCCCACGGCAAGGTGGCAGACTGATGTCGACCTGGAAATGGACATTAGCTCTGGACAAAAGGAACCTGCAAGTACCTGCCATAGCTTTTGGCTTCCACCATCTCCAAAGGCCTTATGCCTAATGACACACAGTCTATGGGGTTGGGCTGGGGCTTCCTAGCATGCACAGGGCCTCTGGGTTAGGCACCCAGCACTGGGGAAAGGAAAGACAAAAGCAACCAGGAGTTGGTAGCTTATGCCTGTAATTCTAGCTACTCGGGAGGCTGAGATCTGAGGATAGAGGTTTGAAGCAAGCCTGAGCAGATAAGTCTGAGACTCCAAATAACGAGCATTTATCCAAAGTGGAGCTATGGTTCAAGTGGTAGAGTGCTAGCCTTGAGCAAAAAAGCCCAGTGAGAGTTCAAAGCCCTGAGTTCAAGCCCCAGTACTAGCACACAAAAAATAAAAGGAAATAGCAAAATAAAGCTCTATTATGCACTGGACTCTCACAAGTATTTATTCATTCATTTGCATTTGGGACACATGTACATTTTTCAGGCTTTAAGTTTATGTATTTATTTTTTTGGGTCGGTTGTGGGGCTTGAACTCTGGGCCTGGGCGATGTCCCTATGCTCTTCAGCTCAAGGCAAGTGCTCTACTGCTTAAGTCACAATACCACTTCCGGTTTCGTAGTGGTTTATTGGAGATAAGAGTCTCACGAACTTTCTTGCCCGGGCTGGCTTTGAACCGTGATCCTCAGATCTCAGCCTCCTGAGTAGCTAGGATTACAGGCGTGAGCCACCAGTGCCCGGCAGTCAAAACACTTTTATGTCAGATAATGTACTAAGGATTTTGTCTGACACGGCTATAGCTGGCTACAGAGACCCAGCTCACTGGCTTCAGTGATTTTCCAGACAGGGTCTGTAAGTTTTGCCTCAGACCTGCCTCTCGCGTGAGCTCACAGGTGTGCAACACGACGCTCACTTATTGATCAAAATGGGGTCTCACTAACTTCTTGCTGGGACTAGTGTCAAACCCCAATGCTCCCAATCTCTAAATCTGCACTCTGATTGTTGTGCTGGTCCTGGGCTTGAACTCAGTGCCTAGGCCTTGCCCCTGAGCTTTTTTGCTCTTTTCCCCATTCTTTTGTTCTGATGTCTTTTATTTTCTTCAGTTGTGGGCCTTGAACTAACTCTGTCCCTTGCTATTTTGCTCAAAGCTAGCACTCTACCAGTGAACTCCACTTCTGGTTTTTGAGAGGTTAATTGGAGATAAGAATCTCACGGATTTTCCTGCTGGACTGGCTCAGAACTGCAATCCTCAGATCTGTCTCCTGAGTAGCTAGAATTACAGATATGAGCCCAGCTTTGTTTCCATTTTTAAAGGAGACATAGTATTCAAGGCCACTGAAAATTAAAGAGTAATTAATGAGACTTACTCATTAATTCCACTCCTTGCCCTTCTGGCACGCCTGACAGTTTTTGTGGCATGTGGTTTGACATCAGGATCAAGCTTTAGACCAGTGCTCTGCCACTTAAGCTGCATGTTTGTGATTTTTTTTTTTTGGTCCGGTCGTGGGGCCTGAATTCTGGGCCTAGGCGCTGTCCCTCAGCAATTCAGCTCAAGGCTAGCGCTCTACCACTAGAGCCACAGTGCCACTTCCGGCTTTTTTCTTTTTGCTTATATGGTGCTGAGGAATCGAATTCAGGGCCTCATGCACGCAAGGCAAGCACTCTACCATTAAGCCACCTTCCCAGCCCCATGTTTGTGACTTTTTAATCAAAAGAGACTTAAACAGAAGAGTCTATGTAGCTGTTGAACTGTTAACAGTTACATAAATGAATCTAGAATATGTGGCTATTGATCTAAAAATAAGCATTTAAATAAAAACAAGGGATGTACTTACTATGCACCAGATGACAAAGGAAATTTCAAACTTGTGAGGGAAACTAAAAATGGACAGGCCAAGAAATGCAAACACACATGTTTCTGAAACAAATCAAAGAATGCGTTATTCATCCCAACCATTTTCTCCAGCAGTAGGACACTGTTCAGTAGCACAACCCAACATGTTTTCCTTTATTTTCTAGAAAATCCTACAACTAATATGTATATGTATATTCTATACATATGCATATACGTGTGTATATATGTGTATATATATATATATATATTTTTTTTTTTTTTTTTTTCTTTTTCCTTTCCAGTTATGGGGCTTGAACTCAGGGCCCGATCACTGTCCCTGAGCTCTTCTGCTCAAGGCTAGCGCTCTACCGCTTTGAGCCACAGCACCACTTCCAGTTTTCTGGTGGCTAATTGGAAATAAAAGTCTCACAGACTTTCCTACCTGGCCTGCTTTGAACTGCGACCCTCAGATCTCAGCCTCCTGAGTAGCTAGGATTACAGGCGTGAGCCACCAGCACCCAGCTCGACAACTGATATTTTGGTCATGTAGGCACTGTTTCCCTGCACCTCAGAATTCCCCATGCAATGGGTCACACTGTCCCAGCCAGAAATGACTGTCCATTGTCTGAACACTGTTTTGGGCATGGATGCTCACAGCAAGGAGAGCCTACTGTCAACTTCCTCCCTGTGCAGAGGAAGTCAAGTGACTGCCCTCAACTGGCCTCAAGGTACTGAGGCCTCAGTGTTTAGAGCCCAGCTTCTGCCCAGCAGGACTGGCAGGGAGAGACTCAGCTCTAGCTCCTGGCTCCCCCTGAACCCCAGGAGGGCCCAACATGGACTCTCAGTGAACTGTGTATTTTAAGACAAAACACCTTATAAATTTTAGGCACTCTGCTTAAACTGTGACGTTGGTTGCTCAGAATAGCCTCATAGCTGGGGAGAGAGACTAGATTTTGAAAATTAAACATCATAAAACAAGCAAGGCTACTTTACAACATGTCAGCTGTGTTTGTTCAGCAGTCACACACCCTGTAAAATAAGCCCACAGCTGGACATTGCTCTCTGTTCTCTCCTTGGTAGGCCTTCTTATCTGGTAATAATTCTGTGGCCTTTCCAAATAAGCAGTTACAGCGTGGGCATGGCCACCTCTGCCTCTGGCTGGCAGCGTGAACTGCAGCATATGACTGGACCCTGGCTGAATCAGCCCATTCTCACATGACTGGAGCCTGGCTGAGCTGACCACTCTGGCACATGGCACTTCCCTTCAGCTTTCTAATCTATAAGCTGTAGCATCATCCTGACACACAGCCAAATCTCTGCGCTTGGATGCTGGGTCCAGGAGCATGTGCCTCTTGAGTCAGACAGATGCTGCAAATGACTCTGAAAGGGATGGCCCAGTAAACTCAGCTGGTATCTTCATGCCCAGGCCAGAGTGCAGTACCACCCAACGGGAAATCTGCCTCAGATGGGGACAAAACGAAACAGGAGCTGACACATGTTTTGCCTAGGATCCTTTGACTGTGAGGGTGTTCCGAGACAGGTGTCTGGGACTAAATACCCAGAAGCAGAGGCCTGGCCGCTACTCTCACTTTATGGCAAGAAGTCTCTGGCCTCTCCTCCCCTGAGCTGTTTACCTCTGCACAGCCAGCTCTGCCCCCCTGGCTCGTCAAAGAGAGACAAGTCCCTGGCAGCACCAGGCGGTGCTGCTGTTGGAGCGGCTGAGAGGATGCGCTCCTCTCAAGTACAAGAGGTACAGGAGAAGGAGGAGGAGGAGGTGGAGGAGGAGATGAAGGAGGAGGAGGAGGAGTCAGAGCTGGAGGTGGAGAGGCGGCAGTGGCACAGGAGGCCTGCTGGGAAGAGCAGGTCTTTGGCTCCCAGCCATGGGGCAGCATTGCCCGTGGGACCCTCAGCAGGGGCTCATGGGCACTGTGGAAATGCAGGGACTGCATTCCACGTGCCAAGCCAGGGTTTCCCATGTTCTCTTTACCATGTGGTCTTCTCACCCAATCCCCAGCATCAGAAACTTTCCCAGGAGACAGTTTTGGAAAAGCTAGTCTCAAATGTCTTAGATGAGCAGGTCTTAAAATGGCCACTGGTTGGAGGACGAGCATGGGCAGGGAGTGTGGTACTTGCTGCCAGGCAGGGCCACAACTGATGCCCAGCACAGAGGACTCACCGCACAGGAAGGCCACAGTCCGGAGGGTTTGCTGCATGAGGATCTGGGTGACCGGGGAGAGGTTATGGTGGGTGTAGTGGGACATCACAATGCCCGAGAACAGGATGGCCATGATGCCTGGAGGGGGTGAGAGGCAAAGCACAGAGGCATGAGCAGACACAACACCGCCATGTGACACCTAGTTGGACAGGAGGCCTCCTCCAGTGAGAGGAACTGTAATAGTGTTTAAGAAGAAAGGGAGCTAGGCGCTGGCTCTCGCCTGTAATCAGGAGGCTGAGATCTGAGAATTGCAGTTTGAAGCCAGCCTGCGCAGGAAAAGTCCCTGAGATTCTTTTTTTTTTTTTTTGTCAGTCACGGGGCCTGAACTCTGGGCCTGGGCGCTGTCCCTCAGCTCTTCAGCTCAAGGCTAGTACGCTCTACCACTTGAGCCACAGCGCCACTTGTGGCTTTTTCTGCTTATGTGGTGCTGAGGAATCGATCCCAGGGCCTCATGCGTGCAAGGCAAGCACTCTACCACTGAGCCACCTTCCCAGCCCTCCCTGAGATTCTTTTTTTTTTTTGGTCAGTCGTGGGGCTTGAACTCTGGGCTTGGGCGCTGTCCCTCAGCTCTTCAGCTCAAGGCGAGCACTCTACCTGCTTGAGCCACAACACCACAACACTGGTTTTGTAGTGGTTTATTGGAGATAAGACTCACAGACTTTCCTGCCTGGGCTGGCTTTGAACTGTGATCCTCAGATTTCAGTATCCTGAGTAGCTAGGATTACAGGCATGAGCCACCAGCGCCCAGCCTTCCCTGAGATTCTTATCTCCAATAAACTACTCAGAAAAAGCTGAAAATGCTGCTGTGGGTTAAGTGGTAGAGTATCAGCTTTCAGCAAAAGAAGGTCAGGGACAGCAAACACCCAGGCCCTGAGTTCAAGACCAAAGATTGGCCATAAAAAATATAAATTAGGAGACTGGTAGAATCATGGTTCACGGTCACTCCAAGCAAAAAGATCTCTTGTCAACAAATAAGCCAGTCACGGGGGCATACATCTGTAATCCCAGATTATATGGGACACATAAATAGGAGGATCTCAGTCCAAGACTGGCACTGGGCAAAAAAAGAGCAAGAGCTTTTTTGTTTGTTTCTGTGTTTTGTTTTTCTGGTCCTGGGGTGTGATGTCAGGTCCTGGGTACTGTCTGTGATGTCTGTGAGGACAGAACCATGCCCGGCACTGGGACAGGAGTCTCTGTGTCATACAGGAAACCAAGATATTTTTTCAAAAATCAAACAGGATATCCAAATATACAAACTAAAAGTCAAATTGTATAAGCCATGTTTTACCTCACTTCTCTCATTTTAGGGAAATAGTCTAACTGGCTAACTTGGCATAAATCACAGAATGACTCAGACACCGGCTGTCAGCTGTCTGTTTATGCCAAGGCTTATGAAACAAGGAGAGCTGCAGGTGTCTGTCACCTGTGTGCCAGAGGACTCACAGGCCCAGGAAAGAGCAAATTCCTTTGCTCGTTCATCCCCAGAGACTAGGAATGCTTTCTGCCAGACGCACATGACCAGATGGGCAAAGGGACACAGGGAGGAGACAGTTCACCTGCTCTTAGAGCACCAAGCAGGTTTCAGAGGGCACAGGTTCCTTGTGGAAACCCCTGCTAGAGTGATCTGCACTGTCAAGTTCCTCTGCTCCTCTCCGTAGGTACAGGTGACCTCCAGGAGAGCAGCACCATGAAGGCTCTGCCACCAAAAGGCAACACCAGGGCAGGGACACAACTCAGGTAAAGCCTGAGCATATGGGAGCTGTGAGGCCTTAGATCTGAACCCCAGCACTGGTGAAGCAAAAACACACACACACACACACACACACACACACACACACACACACACACACACACACACACACACACACACACACACACACACACACACACACACACACACACACACACACACACACACACACACCCCACCCAGCTAGCCTAGAAGCCAACCTCCACCCTGTGGCAGGGAGTCAGCCAGCACTCATGGGCCCTGGCTTCCTGGCCTTCACCAGCCTGCTACAAGGCACTCTGTGCTCCTTACCCTGCTGTAAAGTCAGCCCAAGAAGAACCAGGTGGTTCTTGTAAGAAATCTGTGCCTGGAAATGGAACTGTAGCTCAAAGAGGTAGAGCACTAGCCTTGAATGAAAAAGCTCAGGGTCAGCGCCCAGGCCCTGAGTTCAAACCGCATGACTGATAAAAAAGAACAACACAAAATGTATGTAAGAAATTTGGGCCCAACCCTCACTCTTTCCATAGAGGAGGCTGCATGCCTTGCGAGCCCCTGGGAGGGGCCGGAGGTGGAGTGCCCCTGCCCACAGGCCCTCACTCAGCCTGGGTGCTGGTCAGCAAGGGGCAGTGTGGCAAAGGGGGAGTTTGGCAAAATGAGTCCAGTGTACTGCACAGTCCCACAGTAAGGGATATAGAGAAAGCATAGACATGACAGGAGACCCAAAAGGAGATCCTGTGAGTAAAATACCGGTAATAAGAACAGAGATGTGGCCAGGTACTGATGGCTCACGCCTGTAATCCTAGCTACTCAGGAAGCCGAAATCTGAAGATCACAGTTCAAAGCCAGCCCAGGCAGTAAAGTCCATGAGACTCTGATCTCCAATTAACCACCGGAAAACTGGAGGTGGTGATGTGGCTGAACGTGGCAGAGCACCTTGAGTGAAAGAGCTCAGGGATAGTGCCCAGGCCCCAATTTCAAGCCTCAGGAATGACACAAAGCAGAAGAAAAAAAGTAAAATCAGGCATACTATGTCCAATACGCCCCACCCTGCTAACATGGTGGGAGGGGCACATGCTGGCCCCTCTACTGGCCTTGGCCTGTGGTTCTGCATGGCCTGTTTGGAGGGAAATGTCTCAGGGGAAGGTGATGAGCACCAGATCTTGAGTAGAGATGACCACTACTCTGCAAACTCCAGATGACCTTGGGCAGTGTAATCTAGCGCAACGGAGGTCTTCTTATGAGTACAGGAGGGACCCTCCTAGTGCCTCTGCCTCTGGGGACTCGTTAAAACAACCGCCTCCTCTTTAAGCAGGCAGGTCAGGCCACAGCCAGGCCACCCGGCCCCCAGTCACCTACCTGACAGCGAGGTCCCCTCTGCCAGGCCGTAGGGCAGGTAGGCAAAGATGATCATCATGCCGAACTCCAGGGAGGGCGTTTTCCTCAGATCGATGTGCTTCAGCACGTGAAGGCCGTCAAGGAAAAGGGACAAAGGGGTGCTGGATGGGACACACAGGCAACCACAGCAGCTGCCTTCCAGTGAACAAGTACAGAAGACGCAAACTGACCAGGGCTGTGATGAACTTGTCATTATAGACTTTCTTCCCTGTGAACACATGGTTGTCACAAAAACGGGATGTGCTAAAACACTGAGAATTGAGAATGGTGGAGACAAATTCTGGGGGAATTAAAATCAGCCAAGTGAATTTCTTGAAAAATGCAGATGGGGCCACTGTGTCAATTGCCCGAGGACGGTGCGCCCTGGCCACCGCCTGCCCCCTACCCATGGGCAATCTGGGCCTCTGGCCCTGTGGAAGACCTATCTTTCCAGCAAGTTCACCCCCCTGAGAGGAGTCTGCACACACGGGGACCCCATCCACAGACTACACCCAGGCTTCAAGTCCCCAAACACTGGACTGCTCTAAAGAAAAAACTAAATATGGAGGGAAAGCCGAGTACGGTGGCTCACGCCTATCTATAATCCTAGTTACTTAGGAGGATGTGATCTGAGGATCATGGTTCAAAGCCAGCTCAGCCAGGAAAGTCCATGAGACTCTTATCTACAATTAACCACCAGAAAACTAGAAGTAGTGCTGAGGTTCAAAGTGGTAGAGTGCTAGCCTTGAGCTAAAGAGCTCAGGGACAGTGCCCAGGCCCAGACTTCAAGCCCCACAACTGACAAAAAAAAAAGGACGGAAATACTCAAGTGGGAAAAGCCATCTCCTTGCCATGCTGTTTACTGGTACAACAGGAGAAGCTGTCAGCCGACTACTGAGTCAGATTTAAACAACAAGAGGATAGATGGGAAAATGTTAACAGGATGGCAGAGAAACAGGCCTGGAGCCAGTGGGAGTCTTCTGGTCTTCTGAGAGCAGACGGCTCTAGAAGGAAGACCAGGGCCACTCACTCCTGGGAATGCAGCTCAGGCACCTGCACACACCATCTAGAGCCTGCTCCTATTCCATCATGGTGAATTTTCCCCGGCAATCAAGGTGTCAGGGCTCAGCAGGCCTCTTTCCTTCTCTGGCCAGAAAAACTACAAAATCCGTGTAAATAACTTCACAGAGGTTACGCCCCAAGTCCTTTTGTAATCCTTCCACATAAACACATGATCAAGATAGTTTTAATTTCAGATTTCCAAAGAAAACTAGCTTTCAGTTTTGTGACTATGGCAGCAGGAAGGACAGTCGTGAGTCCGTGTCCTCTGGGAAGCAAGGAGCCCTGACAAGTCCCAAAGTCATTCCCGATGTGGGAGTGGTCCCATGTTAAAATTAAAAAGTTCCTGAGTTCAGTTTCTACAGCTAAAACTCAGCATGAAAATCTGCCTTTAAGCTTGGTTCCTAAGGAATGGAGGAAATAGCAAGGGAAGTGGGTATGAAGATGACTCATCCCACCCCATGCTGCCCTGCCCCGCAGGCCCGCAGACAAAAAGGATATTAATGCAGAGATTAGGCCAGTGAGGGTGCCTAGGGCTGCGGAGCCGAAGAACATTTTGAGGAAGTAGCCGAGGGCTTGTAGAAAGGTTTGCCACCCACTGACGTCTGACGTGTTTTTCCTTGTTAAGCCTTCAGCTGTGCTAGGAAATAAAATACAAGTTAAAATGTTTTACACCTCTTGCTCTTCATTCAGTCAGTCAGTCACACATTTATTTGTTCACCTTCTTTGTCCCACAGTTTCTGTGGCTCAGAGGCGAGGGCAAAGTCCCTGCCAAGGACCTGGAGGGGCAGGACAGGGAGGCAAGGGTCAGAAGGATCTTGAGGCAATGCCGCTTTACTTAGGGTCAAGAAGAGTTCACAGGTTGAAGGACAGGCAGTATGAGGCGGAGGGAGGAAGGAGGGAGGGAACCAGCCGGGCCTGTATAGCACAGTGGGGGAGTGTTTGGGTGCAGGAGGGGGATCTGGTAGAGGAGGGGGACACTGGCAAGCGAGAGCAGGTAGGGGCAGGCCTACCCAGAGGACCAGGGGTGTCAATGTGAAGTGTGGTAGGGCTGAAATCTGCAATAAAACCTGAAACAAAGGCTTTGGCAAGAATGCAGGCTGGAATGGAGCGGCTGGGCGATGAGCCGCGGGAGGTTTCAAGCTAAGGCAGGACTGAGGAGGAAGAACGCCCCTTCCCTGCAACAGAGCGATGCCATGCGGGGCGTCAAAGCAGCTGCTGGTTTTACAGGGTCCAGCAGGTGCATAAACTGCAGCTATCTGCGCTACGGCAGTCCTCCCTCCCCTACCCACTCCATTCCTCTCCCGCCCGACCCCCTCCTCCTCCCAGGCCCACGTTTCGGATCTCTCCACCACAGCCTGTCTTCCTACAGACCACAGCCATTATGACCTCCTTCCTTACAGCTTTCCTGAGGCTTCCAGAAGAAGCTGTCTCAGTATGACCATGTCCCTGGCACTTCCTGGTGGGTCATCCTCCATCTTCCTGGCCCCAGCCAATATCCTGCTATGTTCCCCCAAGACACTGTCTGCTTGCTCGGGACCCCTGCCCTGCCCATTCACAAGGACAGGCCACTAGTAGGATCTCACAGGACCAACTTCCTTCATAGAAAAACCCTGCTAAGTCCCACAAGGGCCATCTCTGTCCACCCTCTGTCCAGCCTGTTCCTTGCCCCACGTGCAGAGGCTAGAGTGCAGCCACACACTTTCTGTTAACACCAAGGGCTGCCAACAGCACCATTCCACCTCAGTCATCGGCACTTGGTGGAGGACGATCCCTGAGTCAGTGCAGCTGGGGCGATGTGCAGGAAGCCATGGTGGGGCTGTAGTGTCCTGAGCAGTGTGTAGCAGACAGGCCTGGCCTGCTCTGGTTCTCCATGTACAGAACAGCACATTAATGGCTGTGCCTAACCTTGACTGCTCATTTTATGAAGTGACAGTTTCCTCCTAGTCTACTGCATGCAGTAGACTTCGGGCAACACTAGGGTTGAACTCCTGAGGTCCTTGACCCACCAGGCAGGCACTCCACTACTCAAGCCACTCACCTCCCAGCCCCTAACTACTACCATGTAAGTACAAGGGCTGAAACAGAACGGCTACATTTTCCTTATATACTTAACCACCATGTGCTGACACACCAGGATGCACACACTGATAAGAACTTACTTTTTGCAATAAACAATTACATCTACAACTATATCAGATCATATCAGATAAGCTCTTGCTTATCTGTCAACCAGATGAAACCTCTTCCCTCAGGCTCAAGACAGAGAGGTGGCAGACACACTGAGGAGGTCATCAGATCACTTGTCCAGGTTAACTGGCCAAAGCAAAGTCCCCAAACTCTGCTCCAGCAGTTTCTCCGCCTGTGAGCCAGATTTTCCCTGCCTCTGGGCCGGCTCTCTACCCATAACTTGCACACAGTGCTCTGAACTCTGCAGATGCCTTAGCCATTCTGTAACCTAGACGTTGCTATTGTGTGACTATAATGTGAGACCTGACAGTTAATACTAGCAACTAAGGAGCTATGGCTCAAATGGGAGAGCACTAGTCTTGAGCAAAAAAGTTCAGGGGCAGCATCTGGACCCTGAGTTCAAATCCTAGGACCAGCACAAAAGGAAAAGAAAAACGAAGAATCTGTACTGTTCATGGCTCCTGGCTCTCGAATGAATTCAATAATACTTGGCAAATTAATGCTAATGACATGTATACAGCTTGTGGATTTGTTAATACATTCTAGTGTAAAAAGACATTAATGTCTCCAACATAGCTTGCTCACATATTGCAAAAAACATGTCTGCCTTCATACAACTTCCTTAGACTCTCCTGAATATGTATCCCACCATGGCTGTCTTTGGGAAAGGCTGTGGAAGGTTATGGCTGCCTAGTTCCCAGCACAGACTGCCAACTCCATGTATGTACACGCAGTGTCCCTCCCAACCCTCTCCACTGCTAGCGACAGGCAGGCTCACGCTGCTGCTTTCTTGCCACACAGAGGTGGCTGAGACTTTCCTACGCTTCTGAACTCCACACAAACAAAAGCTGACTTCAGACTCTTGCTGGCCTGGCAATTTTCAGCATAGTATTTTTCAAATGTGTTTCTGTTTTTGAACTCAGAGCCTTGCACTTGTTAAGCAAGCATCTACCACTTGAGCCAGGCCTCCAACATTCTGCAGGCTACGTCTCCTGCTCAGGCTTCTTATTCCTCAAAGTTTACCACCATGCTGCTTGTGCATATAGCATCTATAGAAAATAACACAAGAATAAATTGTCATAGTAACAAATTAAAGCTAAAAGTAGTTTAAAGCTAGGAAACCAGGGGCTGGGAAGGTGGCTCAGTGGTAGAGCGCTTGTCTTGCATGCATGAGGCCCTGGGTTTGATTCCTCAGCACCACATAAGCAAAAAGAAAAAAGCCGGAAGTGGGGCTGTGGCTCAAGTGGTAGAGCGCTAGCCTTGAGCTGAAGAGCTGAGGGACAGTGCCCAGGCCCAGAGTTAAGGCCCATGACCAGACCCCCCTCACCAAAAACAAAAAGCTAAGGAAAACATATTAGCTTTCAAAAGGAATTTTTTTTGGGGGGTCTGGTTGTGAGGTCTGAACTCTAGGCCTGGGTGCTGTCCCTCAGCTCTTCAGCTCAAGGAGAGCGCTCTACCACTTGAGCCACAGCGCCACTTTTGGCTTTTTTTTTGCTTATGTGGTGCTGAGGAATCAAACCCAGGGCCTCAGGCATGAAAGGCAAGCGCTCTACCACTGAGCCACCTTCCCAGCCCTCAAAAGGAATTTGTTTTAGCTTTTGAAAAAGCTTTTTTTTTTTTGGCAGTACTGAAGTTTGAACTTAAGGCCTTGTACTTGCTAAGCTGCTGCAATACCACTGAGCCACCTCCTGCCCTGTTCTTTTTTTTTTTTTTTTTGTCGGTCGTGGGGCTTGAACTCTGGGCCTGGGCGCTGTCCCTCAGCTCTTCAGCTCAAGGCGAGCGCTCTACCACTTGAGCTACAGCGCCACTTCCGGTTTTCTGGTGGTTTATTGGAGATAGGAGTCTCACGGTCTTTCTTGCCCAGGCTGGCTTTGAACCGAGATCCTCAGATCTCAGCCTCCTGAGTAGCTAGGATTACAGGCGTGAGCCACCAGCGCCCAGCTAATCCTGCCCTGTTCTTTACTGGTTACTTTTAGGCTAAGGTCTTGCTTCCTGCCCTGCCTATGTTGCCAGGATCATAGGAGTGCACCACCACATCCCGCTTTCCCTGAACCCTGACATAGTCTTATGGCACAGATGGCTTGCCAGGGCAGAGATGGAGAAAGGCAGCAGTGAGCCTGTCTCACAGAGGCTAAGCCACCAACTACGTAGGCCACTGGGGGAAACCTGAGTCTCTGCTCCCACACTTACTTGGTTAGAACAATGGAGACTGCATCGTTGAGAATGCTTTCTCCAAACACCAGCATGTTGAGCACAGGGTCCACGTGCAGTGCATTGAAAATCGCAATGGTGGCCACTGGGTCCACAGCAGATATCAGGGAGCCAAATGCAAAGCTGGAGGCAGAGAAAAGGCAGGCTGGGTCTGTAAGGTGTGTTGCTCAGTCCACATGGTAAAGCATGCAGTCAACAACTCTTGCCACCACGTAGGTATGCACTGTAGCCAGCCCCAAAGTAAGATGGGGTATGCGCCCACCAACAGCAAAGGCTGACTATAAGAGCTGCTAGAACAGCCTGGTTTTCCACCAGCAGCACTGAGACTTTACTTTGACTAGCGATGGATACAAGACTTTGGCTTAAGTATCACACACTGCCCAGACTTCTTAGAGCGGACTAATGACCTACAACCTGCTAGTCTTTTGGAGGTTTTTTTGGTTGGTTATGGGGCTTGAACTCTGGGCCTGGGCGCTGTCCCTCAGCTCTTCAGCTCAAGGCGAGTGCTCTACTGCTTGAGCCACAGTGTCACTTCCGGTTTTCTGGTGGTTAAGTGGAGATAAGAATCTCATGGACTTGGTCTGCTTTGAACCATGATCTTCAGATCTCAGCCTCCTGAGTAGCCAGGATTACAGGCATGAGTCACCAGCACTTGGCACGACCTGCTGGTTTTGACCTCTGCTCTGCCACCTGCCACAGGCTACACAGTGTCACCTGTGAACAACCCCAGCCTCCATTCAACCTCTAAGATAAGTACCAAAGCCAACAGCAGCTCCAGCAGCTCCAGGCATGCAAAGCCCTCAGCCCCCTGCTGGCACAAGCCTGCAAGTTCACCATGCAGGAGAAGTCACCCCCATCCCTCTGTCACCCATGAGGTCTGTGGGCAATCAGGCCTCCATCTCAGAGAAAGGTTAGGCATGGCCCTTCTATCACATGGGGCAAACACACAGCTTCAGGGCCAGGCACTGTACTGGAGTCACCAGCCAGGGGCAGGAAGTGAGTCTTGCCACACTGAACAGCTCAGGAGAGGAGAGCTGCTGGCAGGAAGCATCTACTGCCTGGCCAGCCACACTGCTCTCATGGATCGGTAATGGGCTTCAGGCTTCCACAGAGGCTCCCTTGGAATGATTAACATGAGCCTGCAAATGCCAGGCTGAGGACTTTCAAGCCCACCCTGAGGTAACCACATGCATCTGAGCTCCAAGGGGTTTTCTGCTATGGGTGTCTCCCCAGGACCTGCAGAACACAGGCCAATACACTTGTGGGGGGGGGGAAAAAGTCTGGCAGAAAAGGGAGGGAAGATCCCCACCCCCACCCCCACCCCCAGCAGTGGGAGGTCCTGTTGGGCTGCTGCAGTCCTTAGGCCTTCTGCACTGCCACCTAGACCCAGAGCTGGCCTCTCCTTCCCTTTATCCTCACCCACAGCACCCAGAACAACATCACGAGGGACTATGAGGGAGGAGGACATGGCAGTAGGGTGAAGGCTGAGGCGGTTGTGCTACAGGCCAGCAGGGAGCTGTGAGGAGCCTCCAGCCCTCCTCTACTCTCCCAGGCAGCACCCCATCTCTGGTCTTGGGAGCATCATGCTGATTCTCCTCGGGGGGCTATACTCCCACACTTTGTATCACTGATGTCACACTGGGTTCCAGCTGTGAGCCTGGGGCCCAAGCTTGGACTGTGAAGACCATCAGCAATGTTGGGCCAGGTCATTAGTGACAGGTGGTCCTCAGTCAGGGAAGGCTGGGTGGGGTGAGGAGAACTGCTTCATGGGGTGAGAGCTGGGCTGAGACCAGCACACGGAAGGGGAAAAGTGCTCAACACTGGGCCCTGAAGGCACCCTGCCAAGCCCCCGCCCTGGGAACACTTCATCCTACATACTATGAAACAATCTTCTACTTAAACTGGCTTGTGTAGGTGTGAGCACAGAAAGCAGTGACGTACTTTGGCACAGAGGCTGTGGTATCCTTGGCCGGAATCAAGATCAGGAACCACAAGCACTGGAGCTGACGCTTGGGGCGAGGGGTGGGCAGGGGAAGGTGTGTGTGGGAGCAGACAGCAGGACCGGGACAGCTGAGGCAGCGGGCGGCGTGGCCCTCTACGGAGCCGCTCACCTCATCTTGTTGCCTGAAACGTCCCCTCAGTGTAAATCACATTAGCTCTCGCTAGGAATCTATATTGGGGGAGTATTTCTGATTTTGGACAGGAGGAACCTGACCAATCAGCTTCCCGAGTCCTCAACAGGCCTGTGTCTCAGGGTCACTCAGCTTGGCCAGCCGTGGTGCCATTCCCGCCTTCCTCATTTTAAAAAGCCAAAAGTCTCTGGGCACAAGTGGCTCAAGCCTGTTATCCTAACTACTCAGGAGACTGGAATCTGAATATCTTGGTTCAAAGCCAGCTCAGGTAGAAAAGTTTAACTCCAACAAATCAGCAAAAAACTGAAAGTGGAGGTGTGGCTCAAGTGGTAGAATACCAGCCTTAAGTGAAAAGCCAAGCAAGAATACAAGGCCAAGTTAAAGCCCCAGTACTGGTGCATGTATGCATGCATGCACGGAAACATACATACACACACACACACACACACACACACACACACACACACACACACACACACACACACACAGAAACTATAGGTTCAAATCAAAAATCTTCCTTTTCCTTTCCTCCTTTTTTTTCCATTGTCAGTACTGGGGCTTGGATTTGAGCCACACTTCTGGCTTTTTGCTGGTTCTCAAACATTTATCTGCCCAAGTTATCTCTAAATTTCAGTCCTCTGATTTCAACTTCCTGAGAAGCTAGGATTATAGATGTGAGCCATAGGAGCTTGGTTCATTTTTTTCTTTTTTCTGATTTTATTTTGTTACTTCAGCAGTACTAAGGCTGAATTCAGGGCTTTGAGCCTCCTCGGCTGGTATCATACCACTGACCCATACCTTAAGTCCTGTTTTTGCTGTATGTTGTTTTCTTTCTTTTTCTTTCCTTTCTTCCTCCTTTCTCTTTCTTCCTCCCTGCCCCCCCTCTTTTTTTCCAGATAGTCAGGCTTCCTGGTACCTGGTCTATGATCACCTAACTTTAGGCTGCTGAGATGCTGCTGCCAAATCTAGCTTCTTTCTGTTGAGACAGAGTCTCTCTCTCTCAGATCTTTCTGCCCAGGTTGGACTGGAACTACTCCTCCTAGTCTCAGCCTCCCACATGGCTTACGGTGGCAGAGACACACCACTGTGTCCAGCTACAGGTTGAGAAGGAGTCTTGAGAACTCTTCTGCCTGAGCTGACCTAGAACTTCAGTCTTCCTGATTCTAGCCTCCCAAGTGGCAAGTATCACAAGGAAAGACTCTGATGTCCAGCTTCTAGTTGAATTGTTTTGTTTTTTAAATATTTTTTATTGTAAAGATACAATTACATGAGTAAGGTAATGAGTACATTTCCTATTGAGCACTGTTACCCCTTTCCTTTGTTTTTCTCCTACCCTGAACTGGTTTTTCGTTTTGTTTTGTTTTGTGCTGATACTAAGGGGCTTGAACTCAGGGCCCAGGCACTCTGTCCCCTACCTTTTTTGCTCAAGGCTGGTGCTCTATCACTTGAGCAAGATCTCCACTTCTAGCTTTTTGGTGGCTAATTGGAGATAAAGAATCTTGTAGAATTTTTTGCCCAATCTGTTTTCAAACCTTGATCTTCAGATCTCAGCCTCCTGAGTAGCTAGGATTACAAGCGTGAGCCACCAGCATCTGGCCCATGTTTTTAGTTTTTTAAACACTTAGTAATGCTAGGCCACAAGTCCATGTGGCAAGTAGGGAGAGGAGCATGGTCACCCTTCAGCAGCAGCAGAGGCCTGTGGCCATGTCCTCCTCCCTCCTCTATTGACAACTCTGCCATCCTGAGGATGTGGATGTGTAGTCTAGAGCGGTCCCTGCCCATAGGACAGTCTCCTTTCAGAAGGAAAGGGAGAGTCTGTCTGCACAAGGCCAGAAAAACATTGCCTAGCTCTGTCCTGCTTGTCTAAGCACAACTTCACAAAAACATATCCAGCACCATCTGCATCTCTTGCCCATTGTCCCCAAACAGTTGCAGTATGAATTCTGTAACACTTTCCTGTACTTTTGATGGGTTGCAGACATTTCTATTTACAGAATATCTAGAAATACCAGGCACCAATTCTGCTTTGGCTCTAGCTCCAGGGGACAGTAATGCCACATTGGCTACTTGTTTTTGTTTTTTTTTTTTGTCAGTTGTGGGCCTGGGTGCTGTCCCTCAGCTCTTCAGCTCAAGGATAGCACTCTACCACTTGAGCCACAGCGCCACTTCTGGCTTTTTCTGTGTATGTGGTGCTGAGGAATTGAACCCAGGGCCTCATGCATGGGAGGCAAGCACCCTACCACTGAGCCACCTTCCCAGCCCGGCTACTTTTTTTTTTTTGTCGGTCATGGGGCTTGAACTCTGGGCTTCGGTGCTATCCCTGCACTCTTCAGCTCAAGGCGAGCGCTCTACAGCTTGAGCCTCAGCACCATTCCCGGTTTACTAGTGGCTAATTGGAGATAAGAGTCTCACAGACTTTCCTGCCCAGGCTGGCTTTGAACCTCAATCCTCAGATCTCAGCCTCCTGAGTAGCTAGGATTACAGGCGTGAGCCACTGGCACCTGGCTTGGCTACTTGGTTTTTTGTTTTGTTTTGTTTTTGTTGGTCGTGGGGCTTGAACTCTGGGCTTGGGAGCTGTCCCTGCGCTCTTTAGCTCAAGGCGAGAGCTCTGCTTGAGTCACAGTGCCACTTCCAGTTTTCTAGTGGTTTATTGGAGATAAGAGTCTCATGGACTTTCCTGCCCAGGCTGGCTTTGAACCCCAATCCCAGATCTCAGCCTCCTGAATAGCTAGGATTATAGGTGTGAGCCACCCGTGCTGGGGGGAGGGGGGGCTACTTGTTTTTATGTCAGGACTTTCTTATAAAAACAGGCAGAGGGTGTGTCTCAGGCACAGGATGTGGACCAGTGTGGTTTGAGTGGGATCAGACTTGTTATCAGAAGAACATTTCTGGGGGAGGGGATGGGAAGGGGAAACAAAGGAGGAGGCAACAATGCCTGATAAGAAATGTACTCATTATCTTGCCCATATAATTGTAACCTTTTTTTTTTTTTTTTTTTGTCGGTCGTGGGGCTTGAACTCTGGGCCTGGGCGCTGTCCCTCAGCTCTTCAGCTCAAGGCGAGCGCTCTACCACTTGAGCTACAGCGCCACTTCCGGTTTTCTGGTGGTTTATTGGAGATAGGAGTCTCACGGTCTCTCCTGCCCGGGCTGGCTTTGAACCGCGATCCTCAGATCTCAGCCTCCTGAGTAGCTAGGATTACAGGCGTGAGCCACCAGCGCCCGGCTAATTGTAACCCTTCTGTATATTATTTTCACAAAAAAGAAGGGCTGGGAAGATGGCTCAGTGGTATAGCGCTTGCTTTGCATGCCTGAGGCCCTGGGTTCGATTCCTCAGCACCACATAAACAAAAAGAAAAAAGCCGGAAGTGGCGCTGTGGCTCAAGTGGTAGAGCGCTAGCCTTGAGCTGAAGAGCTGAGGGTCAGCACCCAGGTCCAGAGTTCAGGCCCCACGACCGGACCCCCCCAAAAAAAAAGAAGAAGAAGAACATTTCCCAGGATGCAGCTAAAGACTGAAGCTCTTGGCAAGGCATGGTGGTACATGCTATAATCAAAGTGCTGGGGGATAGAGTTCAGAGGAAGGAGGACAGAGTTAAAGGTCACCCTGGGCTACACAGGGAGACCTTGTCATGCCTATGGTTCATGTCTGTAATCTTAGCCATTCAGGAGGCTGAGATCCAGAAGATTGTAGTTTGAAGCCAACCTGGAAAGAAATGTCCCTGAGATTCAATCTCCAAAATTACTAGCAAAAAGCCTATTCAGGTGGTAGAGTACCAGCCAAGCAAGCAAGCGGAGCAAGCAAGATTCCCTAAGTTCGAACCCCAGTACCAGACAAGAGAAACAAAAAAGACTAAAGCTCTGGCTACCCCACATGTAGGACTGAGAAAGAATACCCAGCCATACCACAAGATCACAGCAGGTAATGATGGTAGACACAGGAACACACAGCGAGGTGGTATGTGTTCAGGGAGGGCACACTTGGTCTGGGGCTTTTTTAGACCTAGAGCTGGTATCTAGACCCACAGCTCCTAGGATGCTTCTTGTTAAGCCAATTAAGAAAATTTCTGGACTAAATCCTGTAGAGAGCAGCTGCCTGCCCGTACTCACAGGGGCCCTGAAGGTCTAGAGGCCATGTACTACAACAGCCCTCCTCCCACAAGTGAATACCCTCTCATCCTTCAACTCCATCAACAAGAAGCCCACCTTCCATGGTGGTTATAGAGAAGGCTACAGAGTCAGTTGAGGCTGACTCTCAGCATTAACCAGAGGACTATGGTGCAGTATGTGTGGTGTGTGTACATGGGGGAGGAGTTGCTAAACAACATGCTCTGACTAGGGGCTTCCACACTCCCCATCGAATTTGATTCACTTCGGTGCCAAATTAATTCAAGAATGGACTGTACATCAGAACGTGGCAAGCAAAGGGACAAAGGAAGGGCCACACCCTGGAAGCAATGTAAGGAAAACGTCCCAGTCTAAACAGCAGTTGCAAGGGTTACAGTGTGAAGGATTTACCTGTCTGTCATGTTGAGTTTAGAGATTACATCAGCCTGTAAAATAAAACACACAAACACACAGACACAAAAAACCCCTTGGAGAACAGCCAAGAAGATTGAAATGGCATTAGTGCTTTATTAACAACTAATAAGGACATTCATCTTCACTCCCCAAATTGGAAAACTAAAGAAAACCCACATGTTCTAGTGAGAAGTGCATGGCACCATGTGGCCCAGGTATGGGACAGAAGGCTGAAGCTGCAGCCTCCTTCTCTATAGTACATTCTCTTTGATGCTAGAAGCTGAGCAATGAAGAAAGTTGCACGACAGATCTGTCCTGGAGCCGTGGAGGCAGCAGGGAGGCAAATGCCAGCTGGAATGGCTCTGGCCATCAAAAGAACAACATGGCTGCCAAACTAAGAGCTATCTGCTCATCACTGGGTGATGAGCCTCAACTTTCTACCACTGAACTAACAGGAAAAGAAGTGGGCTGTGCAGGGACATGCAGAATGCGAATCTAGACAATACCTTCCTAGTGTTTAGCCCAATCTAAAGGAAATTAACTCACAGTAGAATGTACAGCACCCAACGTGCCACTGCAAATCGTTTCCAAAGGTGGAAAATCCAGAGCTATGAATTCTACAGTGGACGGCTGAGAATTGAGTGATCAGATTCAGAATCGTCGTTCACTGAAAACACTTACTTTATTAAAGAGCAACTTTCAAATCCTGATTCAGTCTACCCAACATCAGAGGTGGGAAACTGACTTGTTTTTAGGTGTTCCAATTTAAGAAAGTATTGGTAGGGCTGGGAAGGTGGCTCAGTGGTAGAGCGCTTGCCTTGCATGCATGAGGCCCTGGGTTCGATTCCTCAGCACCACATAAGCAAAAAGAAAAAAAGCCGGGAAGTGGCGCTGTGGCTCAAGTGGTAGAGTGCTAGCCTCGAGCTGAAGAGCTGAGGGACAGTGCCCAGGCCCAGAGTTCAGGTCCCACGACCAGACCCCCAAAAAAAAGAAAGTATTGGTTTGCAGATAGAATCATGTATTTGGGAAAATAAAGAGGAAAAAGAATAACTCAATTCCAGATAGCACAGTTCTTGGGACACCTAGAACAACGTCTGTTGCTTCTGCCAAGCAGTAGTAGTGAAGGCTGAGAAGAGCTTTCCTCCCAGGAGGGCGCCTACTCCCACCACAAGCCCCACCCACCAGCTTGCACTATAGAATTTCAGTGACTTTCAAAGAGGTTTTTCCTTACCTGACCCAGAAAATAAATTCCTCCACCTACTACAAAAGCAGAGATCGCCGTACCAAAAACAGCAAACAGGGTGATGGAACCAATATTTTGAAAGAAGTTACCCTGTTTGAAAGAGCAGACAGCATAGAAACAAGTTAGAGAAGCTAGCCTAGTCAGCAAAAAGGGCAAAGGCACCCTGACCTCCCAGTGCTGTGGGCTGGACACCTGAGTGCTCCTCTACCCACCCCCACTGTAGTGTGGCAGCGCCTGTTACTCCACTCCCTGCTTCCCTCCCATCCTTGTCTCCCACACCACCTCCCAAGTGTTTCCAGCCCTTTCCCTCCTTTCTCTAATGCTTCCAATATTTCCACTTATATTCAGAATGCAGATAAATCCTAGCCCTGGTCAGGTGGTGGTGGCTCACACCTGTAATCCTAGCCACTCAGGAGGCTGAGATCTGAGGATCACAGTTCAAAGCCAGCCTGGGCAGGAACCTCCATGAGACTCTTTTTTTTTTTTTTTTTTGGGAGGTCCGGTGGTGGGGCCTGAACTCTGGGCCTGGGCGCTGTCCCTCAGCTCTTCAGCTCAAGGCTAGCGCTCTACCACTTGAGCCACAGGCCACTTCTGGCTTTTTTCTTTTTGCTTATGTGGTGCTGAGGAATCGAACCCAGGGCCTCAGGCATGCAAGGCAAGCGCTCTACCACGAGCCACCTTCCCAGCCCCCTCCATGAGACACTTTTATTTTTTTTTTGGGTCCGGTCGTGGGGCCTAAACTCTGGGCCTGGGCGCTGTCCCTCAGCTCTTCAGCTCAAGGCTAGCGCTCTATCACTTGAGCTACAGCGCCACTTCTGGCTTTTTGCTTATGTGGTGCTGAGGAATCGAACCCAGGGCCTCATGCATGCAAGGCAAGCGCTCTACCACTGAGCCACCTTCCCAGCCCCTCCATGAGACTCTTATCTCCAATAAACCACCAGAAAACCGGAAGTGGCGCTGTGGCTCAAGTGGTAGAGCATTCACCTTGAGCTGAAGAGCTGAGGGACAGCACCCAGGCCCAGAGTTCATGCCCCACAACAACATTAACAACAGAAAGAAAGAAAGAAAATAAGAAAGGAAGAAAGAAAATAAGAAGGAAAGAGAAAGAAAGAAAGAAAGAAAGAAAGAAAGAAAGAAAGAAAGAAAGAAAGAAAGAAAGAAAAGAAGAGAAAAGAAAAGAAAAGAAAAGAAAAAAGAAAAGAAAAGAAAGAGAAAATCCGAATCCTGGCTGTACCCAGGAGGCCGCTGAGCTCCTCTGGCAGCTGGCTGTCTGCTTCCCTGAGTTCCAGCCACTTAGGCACGGAGAGTTTACAGGCATGGAGAGTGTCACGGGCATGGAGAGTTTCCATCACTCCTCCTGAGAAAAGCCTTCCTTGATCCTGGTCCCTGAGCAGCCAAGTTCTGCTCTGCTCTCGATGCCCAGCTGCATTTCTCCATTTACCTCTGGAATAGTTAACCAACCCTGTCTCTCCTATGAGGAAAAGGCTCAGCTTTGTACAGCAGTCACTGATACAATGTCCAATGGAAGATGCCCAATACACAGATACTGCAGGAATCCACCTGTGCTTCACAGCTGATCATGGTCCAAAAATTGTACAATTACACTCTCTTCTTCCTGCTGTCCAGGTCTTTAAAGTACTCCTATCTTTTTTAATCACTATCATCATCAAAAATATCCTATACAAATAGCACAGAGATACCACCCAAGCTTCCCCAGGATTAGGACATAGGCTCATTAGAATCTCTATGGGCTCCACTCAGGAACCACCATCAAAGGGCCTGGATGACCCTGGGTTGGTGGTGTGGAAGAGAATGAGTCTTTTGCTCAGAAACTATCAGGCCACCAAGAGCCTGTGTGCAAGCTCACTTCCCAGGAGCCTGTGTGCAAGCTCAATTCCCAGGAGCCTGTGTGCAAGCTCACTTCCCAGGAGCCTGTGTGCAAGCTCACTTCCAAGGAGAGAGCGTCCTGACACCCCCAGGCAGCCTGCTGAGTCACTGCCTGTGGGAGACTGCGTGCACTAGGGCCAGCTGGCCAAGACTGACCCAGCTGCCCTTGGGTCTTCAGCTGATGCCTATGCTGGCACATCAATCTCCAGGGCACAGAGAATTTTAAAACCTCTTAAGGCAAACATAGTGACATGTCTTAGTTCTTTCTACATAAAGTACTTTCATCTATGAGTTTTTCTTGGCAGATAGCAGCCTTATTTTTTTTTATTTTTATTTTTTTGCCAGTCGTGGGGCCTGAACTCTGGGCCTGGGCACTGTCCCTCAGCTCTTCAGCTCAAGGCTAGCGCTCTACCACTTTGAGCCACAGCACCACTTCCAGCTTTTTCCGCTTATGTGGTGCTGAGGAATCGAACCCAGGGCCTCATACATACAAGGCAAGCACTCTACCACTGAGCCACTTTCCCAGTCCCAGCAGCCTTATTTTTTAAGTTTAAAAATAGACTTGATCACTCAGTTTTGATCTGTTTATAGGGATCTAACTGTGGTAGAGTTAGTTAATCTGGATGCAGAGATCTACACAAATTCTAGCCATCCCATTAACAAATTGTCCCACAAAGCCAAGTGTTTCCCTCTGACATGATTAGCACCCAGTTCCTTACAGGACATTTTTTGAGAATGGATAACTGCCTGCTTAGTGTATATCTGCTGAAGGTAATTTCACTGAAGCGTATTCCAAGTGCAGGTTCCCATTGACAAACTGTCATTTTATCCAGACACTGAAGGCTCATACCTGTAATCCTACCTACTCAGGAAGTCAAGATCTAAGGATCATAGTTTAAAGCTAGCCTGGGCAGGAAAGACCATGAGACTCTTATTTCCAATTAACCATCAAAAAGCTGGAAGTGGGGCTGGGAAGCTGGCTTAGTGGTAGAGAGGAAAAAGGTAAGCAAGAACATGAGGCCCTGAATTCAAATCCCAACACACACACACACACACACGTACATACACACACAAAATCTACCTTTTGACCCTTTCTTTGGATGGATACAACTTATTGGAAAGCTAGGTGCCTGTGATGCCTGTATCCTACCTACTCAGGGGACTGAGATCTGAGGATCACAGTTCCAAGCCAGCTCAAGCACAAAAGTCTGTGAGACTCTTATCTTCAATTAACTACTCAGAAAAAGCCAAAAGTGGCGCTATGGCTCAAGTAGCACCAAGAGACTCAACGACAGTAGCCAGGCCCTGAGTTCAAGCTCCAGAACTGTCAAAAATAAGTAATAAAAATTAGATTGAGAGCTGGAAAGGTGGCTCAGTGGTAGAGTTCTTGCCTTGCATGCATGAGGCCCTGGGTTCGATTCCTCAGCACCACATAAGCAAAAAGAAAAAAGCCGGAAGTGGCGCTGTGGCTCAAGTGGTAGAGCGCTAGCCTTGAGCTGAAGAGCTGAGGGACAGCGCCCAGGCCCAGAGTTCAGGCCCCACGACCGGACCCAAAAAGAAAAAAAAGAAAAAAAAAAAAGCAACACTGGAAAAAAGAGTTTTGGATTTTCTTCTTTTGCGCTTGTGCTGGGGCTTGAACTAAAGGCCTGGGTGGTGTCCCTCAGCTCTTTTGCTGAAGGCTAGGACTCTACCACTTTGGGCCACAGCTCCACTTCTAGTGGACATCAGTAGCTCACGCCTATAATCCTATCTACTCAGGAGGCTGAGATCTGAGGATCGCTATTCAAAGTCAGCCCGTAGAAAAGTCTGAGACTCTTATCTCCAATTAACCACCAGAAAACTGGAAGTGGCACTATGGCTCAAGTGGTAGAGCACTTACCTTGAACTGAAGAGCTGAGGGACAGCACCCAGGCCCAGAGTTCAAGCCCTACAACTGACCAAAAAATAAAAAACAAAGAACAACCACCCCACCTCCCATCCCTCCCGGCCGCGCCCTTCCCCCCTCCCCCCATCCTCAGATCTCAGATTCTGAGTAGCTAGGATTACAGGTGTGACCCTCTGGCACCCGGTTGTGGTTTTCTTTTTAATTTTGTATACTAACAAGGAGCCTGCAGGGGGCAGCACTTGATCAGAATCACATTTCCTGGGCTCCAAAAGTGCATGCTCTTCCTCTCCAATGGTTGCTCTTTTTAGTCCTTCCAACATCACATTAAAAATCACATTCACAAAATACTTGCTCCATTACTACTGTAAACTGAACCTATTTATTTTACTTTGTTTTATTTTATTTGCTGATCCTAGAGCTTGAATCTGTGCCTAGGTGCTGTCCCTGAGCGCCTCTGGCTCAAGGCTAGCACTATACCACTTGAGCCACAACACCAATTCTGGCTTTTTCTGTGATTAATTGGGGATAAGTGTCTCATGGACTTTCCTGCCTGAGCTGGCTTTGAACCACGATCTTTAGTAGCTGATCTGAGTAGCTAGGATCTGAGTAGCTAGGAATACAGGAGTGAGAAAATGTCACCTGGCTGAAATTAGTTAATTTTAAAAATGATTATTCTCTTTAAGTGCCTTTAAAGAAAATTCACACAAAGCTGGGCACCCATGGCTCACGCCTGTAATCCTAGCTACTCAGGAGGCTGAGATCTAAGGATCACGGTTCAAAGCTAGCCCAGGCAGGAAAGTATGTGAGACTCTTATTTCCAATAAACCACTAGAAAACTGGAAGTGGCGCTGTGGCTCAAGTGGTAGAGTGCTTGCCTTGAGCTGAAGAGCGCAGGGAGAGTGCCCAGGCCCAGAGTTCAAGCCCCATGACCAACAAAAACGAAAAAAGAAAAGAAAAGAAAATTCACACAGAGTCAAGCGGAAAAAGTCAGAGAATGTGATGTTAGGAAAACGAACCCTCAAATATGTATTTTAATGTTTTTGTTTCTTTCATGCATGTGTTTCTAACGCATTTATAAGATTATTTCTTTGTTGCTTTGTATGTCCCTCCCCCACAGTGTAACCCCGGCTTTCACTATATTTGATGTCAGTATAACATGTGGAGGAGACGGGGACAAACAAGTCGTTTAAGGATTCAAGTGGACCTGTTGCAACAATGAGAAGTACAAAATGTCATGTCAAAACCAGCTTTACAATGTCGGTTGGGGGGGGAGGGGGGAGGCTGGGAAGGGAGGTGAAGGGTAAACAAAGGAGGAGGCTGCAATGCTTGGTAAGAAATGTATGCATTATCCTGCCCATGTAATTGTAACCCCTCTGTACAGTATGTTCTCAAATAAAATAAAATTAAATTAAAAAAAAAAAATTCACACAGAGGCTGGGAATGTGGCTTGGTGGAGTGCTTGCCTAGCATACATGAAGCCCTAGGTTCAATTCCTCAGTACCACATAAACAGAAAAAGCTGGAAGTGGCCCTATGACTTAAGTAGTAAGAGTGCTAGCCTTGAACAAAAGAAGTTCAGGGACAAAGCCCAGGCCTTGAGTTCAAGCCCCAGAAGAAAGAAGGAAGGAAGGAAGGAAGGAAGGAAGGAAGGAAGGAAGGAAGGAAGGAAGGAAGGAAGGAAGGAAGGATGGAAGGAAGGAAGGAAGGAAGGGAGGGAGGGAGGGAGGGAGGGAGGGAGGGGGGGAGGGAGGGAGGGAAGGAGGGAGGGAGAGAGGGAGGGAGAGAGGGAGGGAGGGAGGGAAAGGAAGGGAGGGAGGGAAAGGAAAGGAGGGAGGGAAAGGAAGGGAGGGAGGGAGGGAGGGAAGGAAGGAAAAGAAAAAAAAGAAAGAAAATTCACGCAGAAAGGTAAACCAGGCACATAAGCAAATTTAAAAGCAGCAGCTCTAGCCTGGTAGGAAGTGTGATGGGGGACTGGAGGTCAGAAGACAGCAAGCAGCAGGGCCAGGACAAAGCAGAGCCTAAGCAGAGCCTATGATGTTATTGGCCAGCCTTCCATCCAGGACGCAGAAACAGGGCAGACCAACTGTGGAATGAGGTGTACAGGCCAGAAGAGCTGGAAGCCTAGGGAAGGATGGGACCCCAGCCTGGTAAAGCCAGTGTCAGAGAGAGGGAGAGACTAGGGATAATGGGGGCTATCAGGACAGTGCCCAGGACAGGGCACTGAGAAGAGAGACAAGGAAGGGAGGAAGGGTCCAGGAAGGCAGAAGGCCTCTCAGGGTAAACTGAGAGGCGGTGCCTCAGGAACATGTATGTGTCCCTCTGGCTGCAAGCCCAATCTGTTCCTTAATATGTTTGGCCCACTTTGGCCATCTTTCCTGGTGCAGCGCCCTTCAATGGACATGCAAGCTCAATAGGTCAAACCACCTGACACCATGGGAGCAGACAATCAATCCAGCGTATCGGTGCTCTCCGAAAGCTCGAAGGCACAAAGTTATCAGTGCTAAATGAACAGCCTAATTCTTAAGGTTCATGCTTTGCAGACAGAAGAGAAACCACTCAGACCTGCATCTTACCTTGTGTAAGGAGTACCCAGACTCAAAGATGATAGGCGGAAGCAAAAGGAGAAAAAACATGTTTGGACGGAACATTTCTTCCTCCTATAAATACAAGGTGCATATTTTTAGAAGCAAGGATTTTGTTGTTGTTGTTCTTGTCATGCTGGTCCTGAGGCTTGAACTCAAGGCTTGGACACTATCCCTGAACTTTTTTTTTTTTTTTTGGATCCGGTTGTGGGCCTGAACTCTGGGCCTGAGCGCTGTCCCTCAGCTCTTCAGCTCAAGGCTAGTGCTCTACCACTTGAGCCACAGTGCCACTTCCGGCTTTTTTTTTCTGCTTATGTGGTGCTGAGGAATTGAACCCAGGGCCTCATGCATGCAAGGCAAGCGCTCTACCACTGAGCCACCTTCCCAGCCCCACCCTGAACTTTTTTTTATTCAAAGCTAGCGCTCTTCTACTTGAGCCACAGCATCACTTCTGACTTTTTCTGAGTAGTTAATTGGAGATAGAGAGTCTCACAGACTTTCCTGCTAGGGCTTGCTGCAAACCCCGATCCTTAGATCTCAGCCTCCAGAGTAGGTATGATAACAGGGATTAGCTCATAGTACCCAGCATTAAGCATAGGATTTTTACAACTAAGAAATCAATTCACCAGTAAAGAGCTGAAACAATTTTTCTCTTGAGGCCTGACTCAGCACAAATGACTGATAATAAAACCAAGCAGACACACCTTCTGCCCCCCAAATTAAACTGCATCTAAAATACAGGCCAAGTGATTCCAAAGGGTGACCGCATGAGGGTGGCATGGCCTGTGTGTATATACCCCCAAGTCAGTGTACTTAGTAGTGAGCAACTCATTTCAACATAGAAAATTTCAATCCATGAACCACAGTTGAAAAACCAAATCTACAAGCTGGAGCCTTCTAGGAAAAATGGTTTGTTCTTCCCAGCACTCAGGAAGCAGAGACAGGATTTTGAATTTGAGGCCAGCCTGAGCTACACAGCAAGACTCTTTAAAAACAGAAACCAGCCTGCCTACCAAGTAGCTCAGCCAGAAACAAGCAGCTCAGCCACACTCCTATGTCAGACTGTGCTGTGACTGGGGAAGTGGCCATGACTCCCTGGCCAGGCTTTCAGACTTGACCGTGAAGTAACATTAGGCTAGGCAATCTAGAATACAGTCGTCATTGGGGAAGAAACAGTCAAAATTTCATTTTCTACACCTAAGGTCCTCAAGCCTACATGAAGGCAATCTGTCATACTAGGCTATATAATACTGCAGTCAAACCCCCTTTCCTATATTTCCTGTCACATCCTGATAGCCAGATTTCTGATCAGAATCCTATCCATAACATATTCTTACTAATGTTCATCTGTTATCATAAAGACTGAGATAGTATTCAAAAAAAGGTGTCAAAGTCAGGTCCCGGTGGCTCACATCTGTAATCCTAGCTACTCAGGCTGAGATCTGAGGATAGCGGTTCAAAGCCAGCCCAGGCAGGAAAGTCTGTGAAATTCATCTCTGATAAACCACTAGAAAACAGGAAGTGGCGTTGTAGCTCAAGTGGTAGAGCACTCACCTTGAGCTGAAGAGCTGAGGGACAGTGCCCAGGCCCAGAGTTCAAGCCCCACGAACGACCAAAAAAAACAAAACAAAACAAAAACGAAGAAGAAGGGGGTCATGCCCACTACCACAATCTAAAAGAAGCAGAGAATGGCGCCTTTCTGACATTTGGATATCCAACCTTGCCCTTAAAACTAGTTTTTTGGGGTTTTTTTGCCTTTTAATACGTTTTTTTATTTTAAAAATACTGTAAAGAGGGGTTACAGTTACATGAGTAAGGAAATGAGTACATATCCTATCAAGGATTGTTACTTCCTCCTTTGTTTTCCTCTACTATCCCTTCTTTCCTCACCTCCCCAACTCTTCCCTCCTTCCCCCCAAAAAGGTGTATAGTTTATTTTCCGCATAGTGTTTCTTTTTTTTTTTTTTTAATTTTATTGTCACAGTGATGTAGAGCGGGGTTACAGTTACATAGAAGTTTTTTTTTGTTTTTGAGCCTGTCCTGGGGCTTGAACTCAGGTGCCGTTCCTGTTTTTTTTTTGCTCAAGGACAGTGCTCTACCACTTCCATAACAGCTTCATTTCCAGGTTTTTTTTGGTGCTTAAATGGAGATAAGGGTCTCATGAACTTTCTTGCCTGGGCCAGCTTTGAACCATCCTCAGATCTGAGTAGCTAGGATTACTGACATGAACCACCTGTGCCTTCTACATTTTTTTTTTTCTGTCGGTTGTGGGGCTTGATCTCTGGGCCTGGGCGCTGTTCCTCAGCTCTTCAGCTCAAGGCAAGTGCTCAACCACTTGAGCTACAGCGCCACTTCAGGTTTCCTAGTGGTTTATTGGAGATAGGAGTCTCACGGTCTTCCTGCCCAGGCTGGCTTTGAACTGAGATCCTCAGATCTCAGCCTCCTGAGTAGCTAGGATGACAGGTGTGAGCTACCAGCACCCGGCTACATTTTTTTTTTTTTTCAGTTGTGGAACCTGAACTCTGGGCCTGGGTCCTGTCCCTCAGCTCTTCAGCTCAAGGCTAGCGCTCTACCACTTGAGCCACAGCGTCACTTCCGGTTTTTTTCTTTTTGCTTATGTGGTGCTGAGGAATTGAACCCAGGGCCTCAGGCATGCAAGGCAAGCGCTCTACCACTGAGCCAACTTCCCAGCGTCCCCACAATTTTTTTTTTGTGCTAGTCTTGGGGCTTGAACGGCTTGGGTACTGTCCCTGACTTTTTGTGCTTAAGGATAGTGCTCTACCATTTGAGACATAGCTCCAATTCTAGGGTGTTTTGTGGGATTTTTTTGTTTGTTTTTTGGCAGTTGTTTGGATATAAAAATTTCATAGACTTTCCTGCCTGGGCTGGCTTCAAATCTCCATCCTCCGATCTCAGCTTCCTGAGTAGCTAGGATTATAGATGTGAGCCACTAGCTCCCAGCTATAAAGTATTTATTTAAAACTGAAGTGGAGACCTGGGCACTGGTGGCTCATGCCTTAATCCTAGCTACTCAAGAGGCTGAGATTTGAGGATTGCTGTTCAAAGCCAGCTGGGCAGGAAAGTCCATGAAATTCCATTCCAATGAATCACCAGAAAACTGGAAGTGATGTTGTAGCTTAAATTGGTAGAGTGCTAGCATTGAACTGAAGAGCTGAGGGACAGCACCCGAGCCCAGAGTTCAAGCCCCATGACCAACAAAAAAAACTGAAGTAGAAGTGTGGCTCAAGTGGTACAGGGCTTGCATTAAGCAAAAGAAACTCAGGGAAAGCACCCAGCCCCTGGGTTCCAGCCCTAGGGTGGACATCCCCTCTCCCTCCGCCCACAAAACTGCTAAAAATAGCCAGGCACAGGGGCTCATATCTGGAATCCTAGCTGCTTGGGAGGATCAAGATGAATAGCCTGGGAAAAAGTTCATGAGATCTATCTCAACCAGTAAAAGCTGGGTGTGGTGATATGCACCTGTCATTTCTGCAGGAAGTATGAATCAGAAGATGGTGGTCTAAACTATCCCAAATATAAATGCAAGACCCTATGTGAAAAATAACTAAAGCAAAAAAGGTCTGGGGGCATGGCTCAAGTTTTAGAACACCTACCTAACAAGCAGATGACAGTACAGGTGGGAAGTGGGCCAGAGAGGACAATCTTCACCGAAGGAAATACTTTACTGTTTCCCTGCAGGAAACACCCTGAACATGCAGTTTCTGGACTGGTATCCTGCTTCTGGCTCAACTCCACAGCTGCCTGCTCCCCAGGACACCACCCCCATCAGGCCTAGGAAGCTCGCCTGGCTTGGCCTGGCCTGAGGTCAGTGACTGCTGCCAGGGCTCTTTAAGTATTTAATCCCTCTCCTTCACACAGCCCACTCAGCTGTCTACATTGACAAATGATCTATTGTTTTATCCTGGAAAGGAACACACACTGGGAAATAAATCTTCTCACCCTGAAGCAGGTGAAATGAAAAGACTGCCTCCTCTCCCTTCTCAGCACCTAGAGCAGAGGCACAAAGGCCGAGGTTTCCCATGGCACTGTCATCGCCTAACCTGACCACTGCTGGGCTGTTGAGAGTTTCTGTTTTTTCCAAGAGAACCTAGAAGTCAGATCTTTTTTTTTTTTTGGGTCCGGTCGTGGGGCCTGAACTCTGGGCCTGGGTGCTGTCCCTCAGCTCTTCAGCTCAAGGCTAGCACTCTACCACTTGAGCCACAGCGCCACTTCCGGCTTTTTTCTTATGTGGTGCTGAGGAATCGAACCCAGGGCCTCGAGCATGCAAGGCAAGTGCTCTACCATTGAGCCACCTTCCCAGCCCAAAGTCAGATCTTACGTGAAACCCCTAGGATTTTATGGAAATTAATAGTATCTTAAAACCAAAATAGCACCAGGCGCCAGTGGATCACGCCTGTAATCCTAGCTACTCAGGAGGCTGAGATCTGAGGATCACGGTTCAAAGCCAGCCTGGGCAGGAAAGACCGTGAGACTCCTATCTCCAATAAACCACCAGAAAACCAGAAGTGGCGCTGTGGCTCGAGTGGTAGAGCGCTCACCTTGAGCTGAGGAGCGCAGGGACAGCGCCCAAGCCCAGAGTTCAAGTCCCACGACTGACCAAAAAAAAAAAAAAAAAAAAAATCTTTGGTCAGTCATGAAAAAAAAAAATCTTTGGTCAGTCATGAGGCTTGAACTCTGGGCCTGGGCGCTGTCCCTGTGCTCTTCAGCTCAAGGTGAGCGCTCTACCACTCACTTCTGGTTTTCTGAGTGGTTTATTGGAGATAAGGTCACACGGACCTTCCAGCCTGGGCTGGCTTTGAACCGCTATCCTCAGATCTCAGCCTTCTGAGTAGCTAGGATTACAGGCGTGAGCCACTGGCGTCCAGCTCCAAAATAACAATTTTAATGCTTTTTGCCTTTTTGTATATGTACCAGTACAGGGGCTTGAACTCAGGGTCTCACTATCTCACTTGGCTTTTTTATTCATAGCTGGCATTCTACCACATGAGCCACAATGCCAATTTTAACTTTTAAATCAATTCAATAACATTTTTTTTGGCCAGGTTCTGGTGGCTCATACCTGTAAGCCTAGCTACTCAGGAATCTGAGATCTGAGGATCACAGTTTGAAGCCAGACCAGGCAGAAAAGTTCATAATACTCTTGACTCCAATTAAACACCAAAAAGGAAAAAATGGTACTATGGATCAAGTGGTAGAGTGCTGGCCTTGAATGAAAAAGCTAAGGAACAGAACTGAGGTCCTAAGTTCAAGTCTCAGTACCAGAACAAAAAAAAATTACTTTGGCAATATTGAATTTGAACTCAGGTCCTTGGGCTTGCTAGGCAGGTGTTCTACTTCTGAGCCATGCCCCAGACTTTACCTCAAATTTTGATCATTTACTTTTAGTATTCATGAATTCCTTTAGTTTTTGCTGTGAAGTGTTTTAGTTTTGCAATCAGTTGTCAATATTAGTTTTTCTGAGTACACCAGATTGGGTTGGAAATTGTTGTTCAGAACTTGAATGATCAATCAGGTATGAATTATTTTAAATAAAATAAAGTGGGCAGGTGGATGACATAGACACAAGAGCCCAGGACTTGCGAATTTGCAGCCTGCAGCCCCCTTTAGAAAGAACCCTTGGAGCCGGGCGCTGGTGGCTCACGCCTGTAATCCTAGCTACTCAGGAGGCTGAGATCTGAGGATCGCGGTTCAAAGCCACCCCAGGCAAGAAAGACCGTGAGACTCCTATCTCCAATAAACCACCAGAAAACCGGAAGTGGCGCTGTAGCTCAAGTGGTAGAGCGCTCGCCTTGAGCTGAAGAGCTGAGGGACAGCGCCCAGGCCCAGAGTTCAAGCCCCACGACCGACAAAAAAAAAAAAGAAAGAAAGAAAGAACCCTCGGGATGAGCCCCTTTAACAAAACAGACCAGTGAAAACACTGGGGACAAAGTGCTCTTCTGGTTCTTCCCTCAACGTCAGCCCAGAGAGAAGTCTAGAAATACTAGGAGTCCCACATACACTCTGGAATTCACTGATACAAGGATTATCTCCTGGGTACTAGTATTTGTTTCTTGGTATTATTTTATAATAGACTATGAGACCCTGGGTTCGATTCCTCAGCACCACATAAACAGAAAAAGCCGGAAGTGGTGCTGTGGCTCAAGTGATAGAGAGCTAGCCTTGAGCTAAAGAGCTGAGGGACAGCGCCCAGGTCCAGAGTTCAGGCCCCAAGACTGACAACAAACAAACAAAAAGAGAAGATTACCAGGCTGAAATTAAAATTTGGATTTCAAGCAGTTTTTGTATTTCCAGATGCTGTTTATACCCTAATGGCCACCATGCAAACACAAGGACATGCACACCAGTAAACCAAGGGCAGCGCAGTGTAGTGGAGGAAACACTGACTATCCAAGCCAGCGCGTGTGAACACAAGACAGCTCAGCTATATCCTGGCTCTGACCTAGCCCTGACAACGTGCATGTCCCAGGCTCCAGGAACCTCTTCCTTCACTGTAGTGAGGTGAGGATTTACCTTTCTGACCAGGCCATCGAGATATCAATAGTAGTTGAATCTATAAAGTGCTGAAGCTCCACACTGCTAGACAAACACCTCCTATTACTGTCACCAGTCTGAATGTAACCAGAGCAATAAATGTTTCTCATGTCCAGTGTTAGTTTTTTCTCCACAAGGTGAGTCCAGTGATATAAAAATGGAAGAAACAGTCAGAGGTTAGTGGCTCACACCTGTAGTCCTAGGTACTCAGGAGGCTGAGATCTAAGGATTGCAGCTACGAGCTAGCTCCAGCAGGAAAGTCCATGAGACTCTTACAAACAATTAACCATTCAAAAACCGGAAATGGAGTTGGGCTCAAAGTGGTAGAGTGCTAGCCTTGAGCAAAAAGAGCTCAGGGACAGCACCCAGGCCCTGAGTTCAAGCTCCAGGATTGGAAAAACAACCACCATGACATGAAACATAACACTAGGTGTTTCTGTGTTCACGTGGAACAGGGTGGGGGGTTGTGCTTTTTCAAAAAACCCAGGTATTAAGATATCTACCCAAATACACTAGAATGTTTAAAAACTAGCAGGACAGGATAGAAGTGTGGCTCCAGAGGCAGAGCACCTGCCTGCCTGGCAGGTGAGAGGCCCTGACTTTAAACCCTAGTACCACATCCATATATACATATATTAGGTTATATATAAAAAACACTTGGGCTGAGAATGTAGCTTAGTGGAAGTGTTTGCTTAGCATGCTTAGTCCTGGGTTCAATTCCTCAGTACCATATGAACAGAAAAAGCTGCAAGTGGTGCTGCGACTCAAATGGTAGAGTGCTAGCTTTGAGCAAAAAAAGTTCAGGGACAGTGCCCAGGTCCTGAGTACAAGCCTCAGGACTGGCAAGAGTAAAAACCAAAACAAAAAAACACCCAATAGCATGTGCTTGGTGGCTCACACCTGTAATTCTATCAATTTGGGAAACTAAGATTCAGAGGATCACAATTTGAAGATAGTCCAGGCAGAAAAGTCTCCAATTAATCAACAAAAAGTTAAAGGTATAGCTCAAGGGTTAGAACTCCAGCCAAGCAAGCAGGCAAACAAGCAGAGTAAGTGCAAGGCTCTGAGTTTAAATGCAGATATCAGTCAAACAAAATCCTCCAGATACCCTAAGGGGTTTGGCATTGACAATCAAGTAATGATAGCCAGCAAAAACACTGATGTTAAAGAAACTAACTACAACCACAAGTTGTGATTGCATTACAAAACAAAGAGGTTAACAAGCTTACCTTCCAATTTGCCAGTTTTTTAAACTCTATAATTTTTATCACTGCTCCCATGAGAATACCTAGAAGGAACAACAGAAAGCCCAATATAAGATATAACAAAGATTACTCCAGTTTATTCTACATTTTGTATCTCTCAATGGTCTTCATGGAGTTCTGAGTTTTATGATTAAAACAGGAAGGGGAATTGGTGTGAAGTATTAGGAGTCATCTGAGTTTCTCAACTGCCTCTCAAACACACTCTGATAAAGTCTACAGAAATATGTGAGGGTGGGGGCGGGGTGGGAGAGAAGGGGGAATAAGTTCTACAAGGAAATTTGGCCTAGATTGGAAGATGTGCCAGCTTCTGCCATTCTTCCTACCTCCACCCACTTTTAATGTTAAACAGTAGAAACTCACAAGTCAGATTTATCCTCTGCTGCTTATTGCTAGTTACAAAAAAAAAAAAAAGGCCAATGCTTGGTAGCGCATGCTATAATCCCAGTCTAGCTTACAAAACAAAACAAAAAATTCCCAAAATAACCATGATCACTTTCTCAGGTTCTTTGTTGAATTTTTTTTGTCGGTCGTGGGGCTTGAACTCTGGGCCTGGGCGCTGTCCCTTAGCTCTTCAGCTCAAGGCGAGTGCTCTACCACTTGAGCTACAGTGCCACTTCCAGTTTTCTGGTGGTTTATTGGAGATAGGAGTCTCACCGTCTTTCCTGCCGGGGCTGGCTTTGAACCGCGATCCTCAGATCTCTGCCTCCTGAGTAGCTAGGATTACAGGCGTGAGCCACCAGCGCCCGGCTTGTTGAATTTCTAGTTAGAGATAAAACCCAGGAGGATCAAGGTTCCAGACCAGCTCAAGCATACTGTAAGGCTACTTCTCAACCAATAGCTGGGCATAGTGATGTATGCCTGTCATCCCCGCTATGTGGGAAAATGAGGACAAGGGGCTCACAGAGTTCTGGACCAGTCTAATTTGGCTATTAGTTTGTCATATCCAGCTTTAATGAAGATAGTTTAGATATGTTCCTTATACTCCTAGTCTCTCTCTCTTTTTTTTTGTCCGTCATGGGGGGGCTGAACTCTGGGCATAGGCGCTGTCCCTCAGCTCTTCAGCTCAAGCCTAGCACCTTACCACTTGAGCCACAGTGTTACTTCCGGCTTTTTTTCTGCTTATGTGGTGCTGAGGAATCAAACTCATGCCTTCACATGCATGAGGCCCTGAGTTCAATTCCTCAGCACCACATGCATGCGAAGCAAGCACTCTACCACCGACTCAACTTCCCAGCCCTTCCTTTCTTCCTTGCTTCCTCCCCCCCCCACCTTTTTCTTTCTTGTTGGTCCTGGGGCTTGAACTCTGGGCCTAGGTGCTATCCCTCAGGTCTTCAGCTCAAGGTAAGCACTCTACCACTTGAGCCACATTGCCACTTCCAGTTTTCTGGTAGTTAATTGGAGATGAGAGTCTCATGGACTTTCCTGACCAAGCTGGCTTTGAATCATGATCCTCAGATCTCAGCCTCTTGAGTAGCTAGGATTATAGGTGTGAGCCACCAGTGCCCCACTATTCTTAGTCTCTTAAGAGCATTTATCATAAACAGACATTGAATTTTGTCAAAAGCTTTTCTATATCAATTGTAATGACCATGTGATATCTGTTCTTGGTCCTGTTTATGTAGTGCATTATATTTATTAGTTTATGTAGGTTGAACCCTCCTTACATCTTTGGGATGAAACCAATCTGATCATAGCATATGATTTTTTTGTTTTGTGTGTGCTAACATTGGGGTTTGAACTGGATCTCACAACCTTGCTTGACTTCTTCACTTGAAGCTGGTACCTGTGTTCATCAAAGAGACTGGTTATAATTTTCTTTTTATTGTATCTCTAGTTTGGGGATAAATGTAATACTTGCTTTATACAGTGAGTTTAGGAGTGTTCCTTCTATTTCTATTTCATGGAAGAGCTGGAGGAGTATCTGTGTTATCTCTTCTTTAAAGGGTTAATAGAATTTCACAGTGACTCCATCTGGTCCTGGGCTTGTCTTTGTTCAATTATTGTTACTTTAAATTCATTGCTTACTATAGATCTGTGGGTCACAAGGCAGCTCTACAATAGCACAGGTCCCTCTAGACCAGGGAAGAAGAACTCACTGGCCTCAGCAGCTGAGGCCAGATGTTGGGGGGTCAGGCCAGGGCCAGTCACATATGGCCACTGTCAATTATTCTCCAGGTAATGCTTTCCCTTGGTTTCTGGGACCCTGTGACCAACTCACAAGATCAGAACTCCTGGCAGTTTGGGACCAGTCAAATAAAAGCTCTGATTTCTCACTGGCCCACAAGTTAACTAAAAGCAAGAGAAAACCCTGACACTGCTAGCTCTGCCTTGTACCTGTGTCCTTCCTCTGTGCCACTCTCTTCTGCAGTTCCTGGACACCAGGAATGACAGAGCTGATCGTAACATCAGCAAAACCAGAACTGAGCTAGAGATCAACCAGGCCACACTCTGTCGGGACTGCCTGATTATGTACACCTCACTCGTCCACTGAGTTTAGCCAAAGCACTGTCTAAGCACTCAGTCTCTCCCTCCCTTGCTGGCTGACCAGGTCCATGCTGCCTGGTATGAGGCTGTTAGGAACACCTGCTGCTACACCACTTCATTATTCTTTTTTTCTTCAGCTACTTTTACCCACACCAAAAAGCATTGTAATACACAACTGCTGCCATTCCAAGGACAAGACTCAATATTTTTTTAAATTTAATTAATTTATTTATTTTTGTCAGTCTTGGGGCTTGAACTCAGGGTCTGGGTACTGTCTCTAAGTTTTTCTGCTCAAGGCTAGCACTCTACCACTTTGAGCCACATCACGACTTCCACTTTTCTGGTGGTTCATTGGAATGGACTCTCATGGACTTTCCTGCCCAGCTGGCTTTGAACCATGATCCTCAGATCTCAGCCTCCTGAGTAGCTAGGATTACAGGTGTGAGCCACTGGCGCTCAGCAAGACACAATTTTAATGGACTCAAATAGGTGGGTATGGTACTGCATACCTATTGGCTCAAGTAAACCTAAAGCTCAACAATGACATCAAGAATCTGAGCTGGGCCAGGCGCTGGTGGCTCATGCCTGTAATCCTAGTTACTCAGGGGGCTGAGATCTGAGGATCTCGGTTCAAAGCCAGCCCAGCAGGAAAGACGGTGAGACTCTTATCTCCAATAAACCACCAGAAAACCGGAAGTGGCGCTGTAGCTCAAGTGGTAGAGCGCTCGCCTTGAGCTGAAGAGCTGAGGGACAGCGCCTAGGCCCAGAGTTCAAGCCTCATGACCGACAAAAAAAAAAAAAAAAAAGAATCTGAGCTGGGGCTGGGAAGGTGGCTCACTGGTAAAACGCTTGCCTTGCATGCATGAGGTCCTGGGTTCAATTCCTCAGCAACATATAAGCAGGAAAAGTCTGAAGTGGTGCTGTGACTCAAGTGGTAGAGCACTAGACTTCTGAAGAGCTGAAGGACAGTGCCCAGGCCGAGTCCAGGCCTCACCATCGACAAAAAAAAAAAAAAAAAGAAGAATCTGGGCTCCAACTTTGCCCATGGCAGTATCTGGCATGCATCCTTGAGCCATACTGATTCGAAGGTGGTTATTGGTACTCCAGATTCTCAAATGGCTAGCATCAATAGAAGGAAGGAGAATTTTCCTCTTGTTTCTATCAGCTCCCCATCACCAGGAGACACCTGCCCTTGGTGTCCCTAGTTAAAATGGCTTTTTCTTCTGCCTCTACCCCTCTAAATCAATCACGAGAAAAGGAGTGAAATTCCCCCAATGGCAGGGACAAGAGTTGGCTGAGTGGGGCCCTTCTGTGATGCTCTGTGCTACGACACTTGACCAGCTGGGGCTCTACCTCCAGGAAGAAGGGGCCATGACTCTGGCAGCCAATGTTATCTACTGCCAGCCCCAGTATAAATGAGCAGTGGTGTCATGAGTCACAGATACCTAAACATTCCAGACAGAGTAGGACATTCCTAACCAGATTATAAGTGTTATCATTTTAATTTCCATGTGCACTATAGCTAAATAAACACCAGCTATAACTGTACTAGGGGTGGTGGCTAATTCTTGTAATCCGAGCTGCTCAAAGCAGAGATCAGGAGGTTCATGGTTTGTGAGGCCCCATCTCCACCAATAAAGAGCTGGGTGTGGTGGTGCATGTGTCATTTCAGTTTGCAGGAAGTTTACATAGGAGGATTCAAGCCAGCCTGGGCATAAAAATCCTACTTCAAAAAAATAACTAAAGCCAAAAGGACTAGAGGTGTGCCTCAAGTGGGAGAATGTGTTTAAACCCTAGCAACACACACACACACACACACACACACACACACACACACACACACACACACACACACACACACACAATCTGACCATAAAAACTGTAAATCCCCTAAAGCAGTTTTTTTTTTTTTTTGGGTCCGGTCGTGGGGCCTGAACTCTGGGCCTGGGCGCTGTCCCTCAGCTCTTCAGCTCAAGGCTAGTGCTCTACCACTTGAGCTATAGCGCCACTTCCGGCTTTTTTTCTTATGTGGTGCTGGGGAATCAAACCCAGGGCCTCATGCATGCAAGGCAAGCGCTCTACCAGTGAGCCATCTTCCCAGCCCTGGTCAATAGATTATGAATGTTCACTTCCAAGACCCACCTAAAGCACAGCTGTACTCTGAAAGAATTCCTCCATAAACCAAGACTATGAGGGGAAGCAAACTAACTGATAAAGCATCAGTGTTGAAAATTAAATGCCAGTGTTGAAAATTAAATGCCAGTGGAATCTAGTACAAGTAACTAAGATATGAGAAATTGACAGAAGCCTTGGAAGACCTTAGTAACAGTGTTACATTTTAACTTTAAGTTTAATATACCTTAAAGTCCCTGCTTTAGCTAGGTACTGGTGGCTCACACCTGTAATCCCAGTTACTCAGGAGGCTGGGATCTGAGGATTATGGTTTGAAGCTAGCCTGGGCAGGAAAGTCCATTAGACATCTCCAATTAACCACCAGAAAACCAGAAATGACACTATGGCTTAAAGTGGTAGAGTGCTAGCCTTGGGGGGAAAAACTCGGACAGAGCTCAGGCCCTGAGTTCAAGCCCGTGACAAAAAAAAAAAGTCCCCGCTTTGAACTAGGGATGAGGTTCAGTGGTAGAGTACTAGGGATGTAGTTCAGTGGTAGAGTACTTGCCTAGCATGTGCTATGCCCAGGGTTCCATATTCAGCATTACCACCACCAATTTCTCCCTCCAAAAAGTATCAATCTTTTTTTTTTCAGTTAAATAGTGGCTCACAGCTGTAATCCCACCTCAGGAGGCTGAAGTAGGAGGATCTCCAGCTCCAGGCCAGCCTGGGATACAGAGTGAGGCCCTGTTTCAAAAAAAAAAAAGGCTGGAGGCATGGCTCAAGAGCTAGCAGAGCCCTTCTCCAAACCTCAGGGTCCTAACTTCTGCACATGGCGGCATCTGCACACAGTAAGCTGCAGCTGGGATGAATGGCATCAGGGTGACCATATGTACCATATGTGTGTGGTTCCTGTGTCAAAGCAGCACTCACCCACGGGCTGGCACAGCACTTACCCAGAGAAACAACAGCGACGCTCTCAGGCAAGAAGTGCAGCCTGTACCGGATCAGCAAGTGCACCAAGGTGATGCAGATGGCTGTGGGGAAACATAAGATGCAGCTTCAATGCTGATTCTGAACAACAACTAGTGAGGCAGTGGTGTTGTGCAGCTAGGTCATCGGGATGAGGTCAGTGCCAGCAACACAATGAAGGTCAGCTTTTCTCTACTGTCTCACTTCTTGACCTGGAGACATGCATACCTAGCTGCAAAAATAGGTTTATGGGCCTGGGAATGTGGCTTAGTGGTAGAATGCTTGCCTAGCATGTATGAAGTCCTGGGTTCAATTACTCTGTTACCACATACACAGAAAAAAACAAAAGAGACGCTGTGGCTCAAGTGTTAGAGTGCTAGCCTTGAACAAAGAGAAGTTCAGGGACATGCCCATGCCCTAAGTTGAAGCCCCAGGACTGGCAAATGAATTTTAAAACAGCCAGGCGCCAGTGGCTCATGCCTGTAATCCTAGCTACTCAGGAAGCTGAGATCTGAGGATCATGGTTCAAAGCCAGCTCGGGCAGGAAAAGCTGTAAAACTCTTATCTCCACCAGAAAACTGGAAGTAGCGCTGTGGCTCATGTGATAGAGCACTCACCTTGAGCTGAAGAGCGGAGGGAGCCTCAGGCCCAGAGTTCAAGCCCCATGACCAACAACAACAACAAAGAAATTAAACAAAAATGGGTTTATTACGTTTTCTCTATATTTCTTTTTCTTTTTTTTTTTTTGGGGGGGGAGGTCCGGTCGTGGGGCTGGAACTCAGGGCCTGGGTGCTGTCCCTCAGCTCTTCAGCTCAAGGCTAGCGCTCTACCACTTGAGCCACAGCACTTCTGGCTTTTTTCTTTTTGCTTATGTGGTGCTGAGGAATCCAACCCAGGGCCTCAGGCATGCAAGGCAAGCGCTCTACCACTGAGCCACCTTCCCAGCCCCTTTCTCTATATTTCTATGTACCCCATCTACTTTGTTTTTCAGTAATTAAGTTTTTATGTTGTTGTTGTCTTTTGGGGGGTCCAGTCGTGGGGCCTGAACTCTGGGCCTGGGCTCTGTCCCTCAGTTCTTCAGCTCAAGGCTAGCACTCTACCACTTGAGCCACAGCGCCACTTCTGGCTTTTTTCTTTTTGCTTATGTGGTGCTGAGGAATCGAACCCAGGGCCTCAGGCATGCAAGGCAAGCGCTCTACCACTGAGCCACCTTCCCAGCCCCATAATTAAGTTTTTATGAAGCTGAAAAACCTTGTACAATCATGTAAAATTATTCACGTTTTCCTACTCTTGAGATATGGTCCTACCTTTTAGCAGTAATTATGGGATGGAAAGCCTAGTAATGAAGAGGAAGTAAGTGAAATCACTTACATAAATATGACTACAACAGATTATGTAGACATAACTTTGCCACCAGGTGATTGACTCTCTTTTAACATAGAAGGAAGTGAGAGTGTTTCACAAACTGGAAGAAGTAAATACATTGCTGACAAGAATACCGAAGAGATTTATAGATGCGCCACTCCTGTCTCTGGGCTGCCTACAGCTAACACCGAATGCCCTCCTTCTCATTGCTGCCATCCTTGGCTCTCACTGAATTCTCTTCTTGGCTTTGACTCGAAAACAGCAAGGCTTAAGGATGAAGCTGCAGAGGTCAGCTGTGCCCTGCCCTGCACTAGTACTGAACCCCCACAGGGCACATCCCCACCTGGTGGGGGTTGATCTCCTCAGCTTCCAGGCAGGAATGATGTCTGACTCTCCATAAGACCCAGGAGTTCAATCACAGAAGCATTTGAGCCCCACGGCCGACCAAAAAAAAAAAAAAAAAAACAGAAGCATTTGAAAGAAAGAAGTATTTCTGGACCAAAAGTGTACTTTCACCTAAATAGTTGCAAGGGTAGTCTTGTGGCACTAAGTTATTATATTTAATCCTCCTTCTCTCCTTGGGCACTGGGGGAGGGGGTGTCTTGATTACACCTCATTAATCGTACTACTACTTTAAGGGTACTGGAGATAGTTCTGTTTTTAAGGAACCATGTAAACACTCGGCACAGCTGTCAATGGGCCACCTTCAGAGCCCACACTGACCAACTAACTGGCTTTCTCCAGTCCTACCAGACAGCACCAGGTGTGGCGGAACCACACTTGTCCCATTTTGTTATGTGCTATAAATCACTTATCTGTCATGTTCTTCTAATATAAACACTTTTTAAAAAAATAAATATTTAACCTAGCTGGGTGCCGGTGGCTCATGCTTATAATCCTAGCTACTCAGGAGGCTGAAATCTGAGGATCGCGGTTCAAAGCCAGCCCGGACAAGAAAGTCCGTGAAACTCTTATCTCCAATAAACCACCAGAAAACTGGAAGTGGCGCTGTAGCTCAAGTGGTAAAGTGCTAGCTTTGAGCTGAAGAGTTAAGGGACAGCGCTCAGGCCCAGAGTTCAAGCCCCACGGCTGACTAGATAGATAGATAGATAGATAGATAGATAGATAGATAGATAGATAGATAGATAGATGGATAGATAAAAATATTTAACCTAGATAGAAAATCCCACATTAAACACTAGGAGCCTGAATGAAGTCCCAGAACATTGGAAAACCCAGAGCTCATGACTAACGCACATACCCACTGTGTGGGGAGAATGAAGGCAGCTGCAGCAGCAGCAAAGAAGCATGCACACACATGCACACATGAGCACTCAACACAGGCAGACCAGACTTAAGGAAGGAGGCCCATTCTGCTCTTTGTATCAACTGGACTAAAAATAATTAATTTGCCTGGCACCAGTGACTCACACCTGTAATCTTAGCTACTCAGGAGGCTGGGATCTGAGGATCATGGTTCAAAGCCAGCCCATAAGGCTCTTATCTCCAATTAACCACCAGAAAACTGGAAGCGGCACTGTGGCTCAAAGTGGTAGAGCACTAGCTTTGAGCTGAAAAAGCTTGGGACAGAGAGTTCAAGTCCCATGACCAACCAAAAGAAAAAGAAAAAAAGATGAAAAAGCAAGTTTACAGGACACATTTGTTAAGCTCCAAACCACATTTACTTAACAAGTATTTCAGAGAAGAAATAGAACAAAAAAAGATGAGCACACCTGTGAGATAAGGGAGGGCAAAGATGCTGTGAGATAATGAACTTTAATTATTCTGCCTGCAACTGCAAACATAGACATGTCAACTTTAATAACTCCATTAAGTTCAATGACTCATGAACTGTACATGCCAAAATGATGTTAATTGTTAACTCCAATTGAAATCCGCAACCATGACTCAAAGCTGTTTCTTGTGGAGTCAAAGATCATCAAGAGTAAAATGCAAATTGGCAGACTGCAAGCTCCTCAAAGTCCACAGTGAGTAGAGAGCCTTCTCTGTGACCTGACAAAGGACAAGCTCAGCTGAGTTAACAAAACTAAGATGGCCAATGTGTTCCTGGTCAGGAGTTCCTGGGGTTGGCGGCTTTAGGTCCTGTTTCCTGCTTGGGAAAGAAGAACTGTTTCTCTCTCTTTTCCTACTTCTACTTTTACCCCTGTGGCTCAAGTGGTAGAGCGCTTACCTTGAGCTGAAGAGCTCAGGGACAGCAGCCAGACCCAGAGTTCAAGCCCCACAACCAACAAAAATAAAATAAAAAAGTAAATAAATAAAACAGCCTGGGCAGGGAAGTCTATATGACTCTTACCTCCAATTAACCACCAAAAAGCCAGAAGTGGAGCTACAGCTCAAATGGTAGAGTGATTGAACAAAAAAAGCCAACCAAGAACAGAAGGCCAAGTTCAAGCCCTAGTATCAGCACACATGCACAAAAAAATCCCCATCTAAAGTTATCGTGACTCTGGGCTAGGTGTATGCTCCCTCTGAAGACAAGACAACCCAAGAGAGGTACAGAGCACTGCTAAATTCTGTTTATCCCTTCCTGGCCTACGTGAAGCACTGCCACTGGCAGGTCTCTGCCAGAGTGGAAAAGCACATTATGATATCAACTCTCTAGGCTCTATCCCCTGAAAGTCTTACTCTTTTCACCCTCCCTTACTAATCAGGGTTACTACAAAAGCTTCCAGGTATGCCTTTATAGTCCCCTAACAAGCTGACTACAGTGTAAACAGATTAAATACCCAATCTTGCAAGAGGACTATAGGTTCTGAAGATTTCTTAACTAAGGTAAGAATTGCCTTTCTTTGTATTTGAAAGCAGAAAACAAAACACAAAGCAGACCTTGACTGCTGAAATAATCTAACTAGAAATACAATCCAACCACATTTACATGAAAAAAATCATCACAATCTATTAAATATACTTGGGACATTGTATACTTCTGGTTTGTATATTTTCTCAGTATTCAATTTAACAGTTTCAAAAACACAGGCTGGGTATGGTGACACACATCTGTAATCCTCAGATCTGGAAGCTCAAGTAGAAGGAATGAGAGTTTGAACTGCACAGCAAGACCTTGTCTCAAAAAAAAAAAATAGCCTGTAATCCTAGCACTCAGGAGGCTGAGATCTCATGGTTTGAAACTAGCCAGAAAAGTCCATGAGACTCTTATCTCCAACTAACCACCAAAAAAGCTGGAAGGAGAACTGTGGCTCAAGTGGTAGAGCACCACTGGAGACAGAGCCTAGGTCTCAAGTCCAAGACCCAAAACTGGCACAATAAAACAATATAAACTTCTGCTAGGCACCAGTGGCTCACACTTGTCATCTTTTCTCAGAAGGCTCTGATCTAAGGACCACGGTTTGAAGCCAGCCCTGGCAGCAAAGTCTGTGAGACTCTTTTTTGTTTTGTTTTGTTTTTGTCAGTCGTGGGGCCTGAACTCTGGGTCTGGGTGCCATCCCTGAGCTCTTCAGCTCAAGGTTAGCGTTCTACCACTTGAGACACAGTGCCACTTCCGGCTTTTTCTGTTTATGTGGTGCTGAGGAATTGAACCCAGGGCCTCATGCATGCAAGGCAAGCATTCTTACCACTGAGCCACCTTCCCAGCCCTGTCTGTGAGACTCTTATCTCCACTATACATTAAGAAAAAAAAAAAGCTGAAAGTATAGCTGTGTCTAACATGGTAGAGTGCTAGTCTTGAGCAAAAAGAAGCCAAGGGACAGAGCACAGGCCCTGAGTTCAAGCCCCAAGACTGACACAATAGTAATAAATACACTCTTGCTGGGAGTTGGTGGTTCACACCTGTAATCTTAGCTATTCAGGAGGCTAAGATTTGAGGATCGCAGTTTGAAGCCAGTCCAGGCAGGAATGTCTATGAGACACCAATTAAGCACCAGAAAACTGGAAGTGGTGCTGTGGCTCAAAGTGGTAGAGCACTGTCCTTGCGCAAAAAAAAAAAAAAGCTCAGGGACAGTGCCTAGACCCTGAGTTCAAGCCCCATGACCAACTAACTAACTAAAAATTAACTCTTGAGAATTCTATGAGGAAAAGAAAATAAAAACTATATGAGACAAAGATTTCCAATAAAATGACAATATTATTAAAATTCTTTGACCATTTAATACCAGCCTAAATATAAATGTGAAAGAAGTTTAACTTTTTCTTAAAAATCAGCCCTAATAGACAACAAAGAAATACTCAAAACCCAGTCTATCTTTCACTCTTCTGAAAAGACATAATTTTGGTATCACCAAAAAAAGCACTGTACCAGCCACCAATGGTTCATGTCTGTAACTCTAGCTACTCAGGAGGTTGAGATCTACAGATCGTAGTTCAAAGCCAGCCCAGGCAGAAAAGTCCCCATGAGACTCCTATCTCCAATTAACAACTCAAAAACCAGACGTGGTACTATAGCTCAAGTGCTAGAGCACTAGCTTGGAGCATAGAGCCTCAGAGACAATGCCCAGGCCCTGAACTCAAGCCCTACAGCCAACAAAAACAAAGAAAAGCACTGAAAATAGAAAACATTTCCAGCAAGAGTTGGAACTTCAGTCAAACTGTTAACTTTCTAGGTCAGATAATCCAAAGCAGTTATGTAGTTTCAACTTTATTCCTTCTGTTCAAAACAGTTGTGTCCTGCCTGTCTTCTATCTGCAAAGGCAGAGGATTTTGCCTCTTATCTAAAGCCCTTAACTAATGTTAGCCTCTTGTCTCCCACAAAACAGCCATGCCAGCCACTTGACTTCTCTGGCCCTAAATTTCTTCATTCATTCGAGGAAGAGGGCAGACAACATGAGGTTCCAACTCTGAGACAGTGACTCCATTTAAACAAAAATATTGCATATGAAAATAAGGGTATAGGGGCTGGGAAGGTGGCTCAGTGGTAGAACGCTTGCCTTGCATGCCTGAGGCCCTGGGTTCGATTCCTCAGCACCACATAAGCAAAAGAAAAAAGCCGGAAGTGGCGCTGTGGCTCAAGTGGTAGAGCGCTAGCCTTGAGCTGAAGAGCTGAGGGACAGCACCCAGCCCAGAGTTCAGGCCCCATGACCGGACTCAAAAAAAAAAAAAAAGAAAAGAAAATAAGGGTATAGGCAGTATAGATATAGGATGAAGGGGTAATGGGTATGACAGAGATGAATGCTGGGCAATACAAGGCTTTTGATCTTGCACTTAGCAGAAGGTCTTTTTTTTCTCTAAACTAAATGGAAAACGGACTAATAAACAGAATAGACAAAATTCTGCTCCAATTGAAGCCAGGGTCTGGAGTTTGAAAGCATTCCTGTTTGATTTCCTTACCTTCTGTCCCGTCAATCCCTACCCCAACCCAATCCTAGAAGAATTTAAGACCCATTAAATCAGATATACTAGAGCTTTCTTAGACAAAAAAATTCTTTCTCTTTTTCAAAGGCTGAGCTTTGGCCCCAAAGGATCTATGGCTGCATAAAGCTCAGGAATGTCCTGCTAACATGGGAGAAGACTTGACAAAGTCAGCAACAGTCTAGGTTAACCATGGGGACATTCTGGCCTGGACTCACCCAGGACAAGGAGGCTGAAGAAGATGGTCATGCCACTTGACTGCTCCTCCTGCTGAGCCTGCTCCCCAGTCTGCACTGGAAGAATGGGCTTGGCAGGGGTTGGCAGCACCAGTTTTGTTGTGACACCCAAGGTGGTGTGGAGGGTGACATTGAAGCCCTCATGAGTGGCATTGGAGAACCTGTTGGAGGACATAAAAAGCAGAATTAGGTAAAGGAAAGGGGCTCTAAATATTGGTACACACACCTAGCACAGCTTTATGTGATTCACCACCAGCAAAAACCAGGCCAGGCTGAGATGTTGGTAACACAGGGATGAGTGGCTTTGGTGCTTTGAAATACAACCACCTAGAGGACCAGAGTCAGGGCTGCTGCAGAAAGGAAATACAGCTGGACAGGCACAAACTTGTCTCATCATACCCCCAGGTACCACACTATTTATTTAACACCTTTAGTTTCTGGTTCCTTCTTTTCTTTGTATTATTTCTGCCACCTGAATCTCCCAGTTGATCCCATCAGAATGCCCTACTGTACAAAATCCTGATTCCCAAAGGCTTGGGGTGCCTACTCTATAATACCCCACCCCACAGCTGATATGACTACAGTCTCTTTTCTTACAGTGTGTTGTTGTGGGTTGTGAACTAGTGCAATATTGACATCACTCATAATTATTGTTAACTTAAGCCAGTAACTGGTGGCTCACACCTGTAGTCCCAGCTACTCAAGAGGCTGAGATCTGAGGATCACTGTTGGAAGACAGTGAAGTCCATGAGATTCTAATCCCTAAATGACCAGCAAAAAGCTGTGTGGCTCCAGTAGCAGAACACTAGACTTAAGTGAAAAAGCTAAGGGACAGAGTTCAGGCCCTGAATTCAAGTCCTAGCAATGGTACAAAAAAAAAATGTACCTTTGATTACAATAATTGTTCATAGATATTCACATATATGTATGTATGTATATAGCTGTTACACTGTGGTAATTTTAAGTTACAATAATAATTGTAACTGTGATCATACACACATTTTTAAACTTTTTTTTAATTTTTGGGTGCTAGTCCTGGGGCTTGAATTAAGGACCTGGGCACTGTCCCTGAGGTTCTTTTTGCTCAAGGTTAGTGCTCTACCACTGAGCTCCACTTCCAGAGTTTTCAAGTAGTTGATCACAGAGCTAAGACTCTTCTGCTGGGCTGGATTCAAACCACCATCCTCAGATCTCAGCCTCCGATTAGCTTGGATTACAGGTGTGAGCTACCGGTGCCTGGTTCCACTTCCACCTGTTTTTTTTTTTTGTTTGTTTGGTAGATTGTTGGAGATAAAAGAGCCTCATAGACTTTCCTGCCCAGGCTGACTTCGAACTGTGATCCTGAGATTTCAGCCTCCTGAGAAGCTAGGATTACAGGCATGTGCCACTGGTTTCTAGAGTTCATATTTATGGAGAATGCTTCATTCCAAGAAACAGGTTAACACATCATCTAGTCAAGGTTCCATAGCTTGGCCAATGTTTGTCTATGGCAGAACCAAGCTTCAGGCACTTGTGTGGCTTTGTGGAACGGATGAGATGCCCAATAAATACGGTGTGCAGATGACTTGGCATCCACTTGGTCAAGAGACATCTTAAGTGTTACCAGGACAGACCCAGGGGCCCCTGTCTTCACCTGCTCGGTCCACACAGACAGGGCCCCTAGGACTCGCAGTAAGTAGATGGCGCCCTGCCTACGGGAGACGGGCTGGGCGAGACCCCGTGGGGCCCGTGCCCCCGACACCCAGCCGCAGCCTTCCCTTCGGGTCCGGGGAGGCCACGCCGCTACCGAGGGCAGCCTCAGGCACTGGAGGTCGCCCTCCCGCCCCTCCTCTGTTCATTCAAGTTTCAGCTCAGGGTCCCAGGCCCGTGCGGGCCCCACCCCGCGCCACGCTTCCGGCAGCGCGAGGAGCTCGGCGCTGGACGGGAGGCCCCGAGGCGAGGGCGGGCGGCCCGGCTGGACGCCGGCCGCGGGCTCCGGCGGAGGCGCCGCGTGGAGGGGACGCGGGCGGGCGGCAGGCGCTTCCTCCCCGGAGGTGTGGGCCCGCGGCGAGCCCCTCGCGGGCCCAGGGCCGGAAAGGGACCTCGGGGCGGCGGTTTGCCGGCCCTGCCCTCCGGCCGCGCCGGCTCCGGCTGGAGGCTCGACCGCGGGCCCGGGCCCCTCCCTCCCTCGGCCCTGCCCACTGGCACCGGGAGCTCCGCCTCCGGGGCCGCCGCTCGCTGTCACCCGCCGGGGCCCGGCCCTGCCGCCTCCGCCGCCCGGCAAAAGCCCACTCACTCCTCCTCCGCCATCTTGTCCCCCTTCCGGCGGAGCCTCCAAGACCACCGAGTTCGGAGCCGTAAGGCTAGCGGGACCCGCGTTGCTTCCGGCTTCCGCCGGAGGCGCAACTGGGCGGGCCGCCAGGTAGGGGTGGGGCTTTGGTCGCGCGGCGACTCTCTAGCCTCTCGTCTCGGTGGCCTGAGGGCGGGAGGAGCGTGTGGGAGGACTGTCCCGGGGCCTGTCTGTCAGGCTGGAGCGCGTGGCTTCCTCCCGCGGGGGATCCGGTGTTTCGGGCTTGGTTTTTCAGTCCCCTGGACAGAGAAGATTTGGAGGTCACAGCGACTCACCCCCCTACATACACACACACACAGGGTTTCCACTCTGTCAGCAGCGCTAAGTGCTGGAAACACCTCGGGCAGTTCGGCCTTTGCACCTGCTGAGGCCTAGGTAATCGGGGGCCACTTTTCTCATTTTGAAGCTTTTGCTTCACCTTTACCTGTATGCTGGGCCTCCCTTGCCACCCTGTTTAACACCTAAGGCCCAAATCACACCTTGCCCAAATCATGTTCCACAGGTCTGAACCATCATTTTTCCTGGTATTTCTCTCCCTTGGTGAAATTGGACCTTTCTTTTAGCTGCAGTGACACACTGCCCCGCACGCAGTAGACACGCACTTAAGATCATTGTCGGTACAGGTGCTCCGCTGAAGGCTTCCTGTAGTTAGCAGAAGAACAACAGGGCCTTTGCGGTTCTGGAGAGCTGGCGGGTGGAGAGCCTGAAGGTTCCCCCTCCCACCAACACCACCAGGAAGCTTTTTGCGGGAATCTAGAAGAGAGCCCATGCACGCTGCGGGTGGAAAGCTGGGTTTGTTCACGGAGGGAGGCAGGCAGGAATCAGGGAAGAAGTCAGGATATTTTGCTGAGAGGCCAGGCTGGGAAGAGATCTAGCTGACTGAGACCCTGTGATCTCTGCCCTTGGAACTGTGGTCAAAACTAAGAGATAAGCCAGACGTCAGTGGCTTATGCCTGAACACCTAACTACTCAAAGGGCTGAGATTTTGAGGCTGGAGGTTTGACACCAGACTAGGCAGCAGAGTCTGTGAGACTGTTATTCCCCAATTAATCACCAAAAAGCTAGAAGTGGATCTGTGGCTCCAGTGGTAGAGCCCCAGCCTGGAGCAAAAAAGCTCAGGGAACTCAGTGCCCAGGTACTGAGTTCAAACCCCAGGACCAGCACAAAAAACAGCTAAGAGAAAGCTGCCCACCTGACAGCAGAGTGCAGAAGGCTGGTGGTCCTACTCTGACCCTCCCGTTCCGCCCTCCCCCACCCCCTCCTCTATGATGTTACCATCTTCACTCCTGTTCTACTCTCCCTGGCAGATCAGCTTGAAGTTACTACAGCTTTTCTCCTTGTTGGAATTTTCAGTTGGGGTTAGATGGACTTAACAGGGCTTGGGGTAGTAGTACATGCCTGTAACCCCAGCACTCAGGAGGTTTAAATGGACCTCGTATTCAAGGCTAAACTGGCCTCCACATAAAGACCCTGTTTCAAAACCAAGCCAAACCCTAACAGAGAATGCGGTTAGGACCTGCTGGTGTTTATGGGACCCTTGCTACTAGGTGTGTTACGAGGTCACTGCTTGCTTGATTCCTTACATATCTTTGCAATAGATAATATCATAAACTGAAGCACAGAGAAGTCAAGCCATCTGTCTGCAGTCACATAGCTAGCCAATGTTGAGGCTGGGACTCAGGTACAGAGAAGGCTTGAACCAGTAGCCCTGTTGCTCAGCAAGACTAGTTTCTGGGGCCCTAGACTAGAACTAACAGCTACTCCCTCCTTTGCCCAAACCTAGTAAGAATGAACCTGACAGCTATGTTGGAGATTTGGGCTCCCTGTGGCCATACCTGTCAGCTGATGGCTTAAGGCTGGAATTGGCCCAAGGCTGTCCCTCTCTGCTCACTCCCAACCCTCACCATAGAACCATCCGTCAAGCCCAGGCCAGCGTTGTGATAGCCCTGGGCTCCCAGACTGGGCCTCCTCTGGGCCTGCTGCCACCACTCCGCCTGCAGAGCACCTGCCCTCAGGCCTCTGGGCCGGTTCCAGGCCTTTCTCACCAACTCCTGGGAATAAATCAGCAATCCAGGTCATTGCCCTGGGAAGACAAAGCCATTCCGTTCACAGTTCCTGGGCACCTGTGCCGTGCCAGGCAGAGAAGTCGCCAGCACAAGGTGCAGCAAGCAGGGCGCCAGGCGGTCCTGCTCTCTAGCCAGGGAGGCCACTGTCACCTTAAACCTTCGGGGTCCTCTGGCAGCACCCCTCCTCAGAAGGCTGTGAGGGAATTAAGAGAGTCCACCTGGCAGCTCCTCCACTCTAGGTCCAGTCTCCACATATAGCTTCTTGTTATCTTAACATAAAAATGAAATAAGAGGACTGGGCTGGGCACCGGTGGCTCACGCCCGTCATTCTAGCTACTCAGGAGGCTGAGATCTGAGGGATCATGGTTCAAAGCCAGCCTGGGCAGGAAAGTCCATGAGACTCTTTTCTCCAATAAAAACCCACTAGAAAACCGGAAGTGGTGCTCTGGCTCAAGCAGTAGAGAGCTAGCCTTGAGCTGAAGAGCTGAGGGACAGCGCCCACGCCGAGTTCAAGCCCCACCACCGACAAAAAAAAAAAAAAAAAAAAAATTAGGGCTGGGAAGGTGGTTCAGTGGTAGAGCGCTTGCCTTGCATGCATGAGGCCCTGGGTTTGATTCCTCAACACCACATAAGCAGAAAAAGCCAGAAGTAGTGCTGTGGCTCAAGTGGTACAGCGCTAGCCTTGAGCTGAATTGCTGAGGGACAGCGCCCAGGCACAGTGTTCAATACCCATGACCAACAACAACAACAAAAAAGAGTTAAGAGTAATGAGCTTATAATTTGTGGAGGGGAAGGGAAAAAACAAATCGTTTAAATAGGGATACAGGTGGACCCATGGTAACAATGAGATGTACAAGTCATTACATCGAAAACGAACTTTACAACTTTGGTGGGGGGGCGAAGAGAGGGAGGAGGTTGTGGTGGGAGGGCAGGGGGAGGATGAGAGGGGATGGGAAGGGGAAAGAAAGGAGGAGGCTACAATGCTTGATAAGAAATGTACTCATTAGGGCTGGGAAGGTGGCTCAGTGGTAGAGCGCTTGCCTTGCATGCCTGAGGCCCTAGGTTCAATTCCTCAGCACTACATAAGCAAAAAGAAAAAAGCCGGAAGTGGCGCTGTGGCTCAAGTGGTAGAGTGCTAGCCTTGAGCTGAAGAGCTGAGGGACAGCGCCCAGGCCCAGAGTTCAGGCCCCACGACCGGACCCCCCCCAAAAAAAAAAAAAAGAAAGAAAGAAATGTACTCATTAGGCCGGGCACCAGTGGCTCATGTCTGTAATCCTAGCTACTCAGGAGGCTGAGACCTGAGGATCCAGGTTTGAAGCCAGCCTGGGCAGGAAAGTCCGTGAGACTCTTATCTCCAATAAACCACTAGAAAACCGGAAGTGGCACTGTAGCTCAAGTGGTAGAGCGCTCGCCTTGAGCTGAAGAGCACAGGGACAGGGCCCAAGCCCAGAGTTCAAGCCCCACGACTGACAAAAAAAAAAAAGAAATGAACTCATTATTTTGCCCATGTAATTGTAACCCCTCTGTACAGTATTTTCACAATAAAAAAAAAAAAAGAGTAATGAGCTTTGCAGGCCCAGGTGGCATTGACTCAATTTGAAGGATATTGAGGTTTGAGCATCATATATATTATATATTTTTTTTTTTCTTGTCAGTCATGGGCCTGAACTCTGGGCCTGGGCATTGTCCCTCATCTTAAGCTCAAGGCTAGTGCTCTACCACTTGAGCCACAGCACCAATTCTGGCTTTTTCTGCTTATGTGGTGCTGAGGAATTGAACCCAGGGCCTCATGCATGCAAGGCAAGCACTCTACCACTGAGCCACCTTCCCAGCCCCTCATATTGTTTTTATATGCCATGAAATGCTATTCTTCCTTTGGATTTTTTAACCATTTAATAAAGTAAAAACAAACCTGGGAGTAGTGGCTCCTTCCTGCCTGTAATCCTAACTACTCAGGAGACTGGTATCTGAGGATGGCTGTTCAAAGCCAGCCTGGGTAGAAAAGTTCATGAGACTTTTATCTCCTATTAACCCTCAGAAAGCCAGAAGTGGAGGTGTGGCTCAAGGATTAGAGCACCATCCTTGAGTGAAAGAGCTCAGAGACAGTATCCAGTCCCTGAGTTGAAGCCCCAATATCATGGGCCTTCCACACTAGCATTGATTCCACTGTCCCCAGCCCCGGCTGGAGCTCACTGCAGGCCTGGGGATCTGAATTAACCCCCGACAGGGCTCCCAGAGCTGACTGCTTAGTGCAGCCCCTTTACAAGCACCTGCGACACTACAGAGGGCCAGCTAGAAGTTTTATTTTTTTATTTTTTGGTCATTTGAATTCGGGGCCTGGGCACTGTCTCTCAGCTCTTCAGTTTAAGGCGAATGCTCTACCACTTGAGCCACAGTGCCACTTCTGGTTTTCTGGTAGTCATTGGAGATGAGTCTCACAGACTTTCCTGCCTGGGCTGGCTTTGAACTGGGATCCCCAGGTCTTAGCCTCCTGAGTAGCTGGGATTACAGGCGTGAGCCACCAGTGCCCAGCTCGCTAGAATTATTTTGAGTCTTTTGCAGTCCTGGGACTGCAACCCAGGTCCTCGCACACCAGGCCAGGCAAGCATTGCACCTCTGAGCCACACCCCACTCAGTTCCTAGAGTTTGGATACGAAAACTTAATCCCAGCCCTATGGTGGGACTAGGTGGTTAAGGCCCTCATCCATCGTTATTGGGAGTGGCTCTGTTGCCACCAGACAAGTAGTTGTTACAAAGAGGTTTGGCCTATTTTTCTCATTGGCTCCTCTGTCCTTCTGTCTTGGGACAAAACAACTGCTCAAGTGTCAGACTTCCCAGCCTCCAGAACAGTGAGAAATGGGTGGCCTTTCTTTATGAAAGGCCCAGTCTCAGGCATGGTGTGCTAGATGCAGAAATGGGCTGAGAAGAAAGCTTTCTTCCAATGTGGCACAGCCAGCTCAACACGGAGGGCAGAGGGACCCCCTGGATCAACGCCCTGGGCTCATCATCCAACTTGTTGAACTGAAAACCCTTTGTACAACTACTTAAATTTTAAAAAGTCCAGGGGCTGGGAAGGTGGCTCAGTGGTAGAACGCTTGCCTTGCATGCCTGAGGCCTTGGGTTCGATTCCTCAGCACCACATAAGCAAAAAAGAAAAAAGTGACATTGTGGCTCAAGTGGTAGAGCACTAGCCTTGAGCTGAAGAGCTGAGGGACAGCGCCCAGGCCCAGAGTTCAGGCCCCATGACCGGACCCCAAAAAAAAAAAGTCCAAACCAGGCGCTAGTGACTCACACCTGTCATCCTAAGGCTGAGATCTGAGGATCATGGTTCAAAGCCAGCCCGGGCAGGAAAATCTGTGAGACTCTTATCTCCAATAAACCACCAGAAAACCAGAAGTGGCACTGTGGCTCAAGTGGTAGAGTGCTCACCTTGAGCTGAAGAGCTCAGGGACAGCGTCCAGGCCCAGAGTTCAAGCCCCATGACTGACAAAAAAAAAAAAAAAAGTTCAAAAAACAGGGCAGAAGCTGGAGGGTGAAGAACCCCTACTCTAGACACCGGGACCAGTGGCTGTGCACATGCTGACCTCTTCCCCTGCCAGTCTTAGCTCTCCGCTCCTGCATTCTTTGGGGCAGTGCCAGCCCGCATGCTCCCCTCCAGGATTGCTCAGGGCATTCACACTTGGGAACACACCAGATCTTGATTGATCATGTTCACAAATCTCAAGTTTACCCAGTGGCCAGCCCTCTCGCTGGCCTTATTGTCCACGGTCAACCCCCTGGTTAGCAGGGGATGAAAGAGGAGTCTCATTTTTCCCTTTGAAGAAGACAGGGATGTCAATGATGGAGAAAGACTATAGACAGTGAGATTTTTGGGGAAAGACACACATAAGCTTCTTTGCTGCCTGTGCCTCTAAGCACCAGAGTTTTTCAAGGTATCTGCTGAGATCATTTTGGAGAATTGAAAGCAGGTGGAGTTAATAAGGCAACACTTGCAGAACCTGGGAAAACAAGGCTGTCCTGACTGCTGAGGACCACCCCCCAGGCCTCGGGGTTTGGGCACCAGATATTCTGAAAATAAAATTCAAGGAGGAGTGTGGGGAGTTCTGAGGGGAAGGAGTCACGTAATGAGTGACCAGCAGTTCTTTTTGTTTTGTTTCTTTGTGCCAGCCCTGGGGCTTGAACTCAGGGCCTGGGCGCTCGCTGTTCCTGGGCTTTTTCACTCAAGGCAGGCACTCTACCACTTGAGCCACAGCTCCACGTCCAGCATTTTGGTGGTTCTTTGGAGATCAAAGTCTCACGGACTTTCCTGTCCAGACTAGCTTTGAAGTGCTATCCTCAGATCTCAGCCTCCTGAGTACCTAGGATTACAGGTATGAGCCACTGGTACCAGGCAGGAAAAAGCATTTTTAAATGGGAGGAGGAGAGATGAGCGGAGGGCAGCCTGGGAGGCAGTGTATCCTGCTGCCAAGGACATAAAAGTGACCCATGGGGAGGAAGGAGGAAGCTTAGTGACTCATGGGGCAGGGAGCGGGGTGTATAACAAATAAGACAGCCCATGCTTGAGTAAACAGGACAGCTGCGTCTTGCTAGGTGACCAAGGAGACTGGCAGGGGACAAGGTCAACTCTGTGAGAACCCCTGAGAGAGTGTGTGTGTGCGTGTGTGTGTGTGTGTGTGTGTGTGTGTGTGTGTGTACACATGCGCGCGCCCAGGCCTTGGGTTCTGAGGTCATGATGTTCTCACAAAGTAAGCATACATGGATGTATAGGCCAGGAAGGTTTATTAATAGAGGACGTGTCAGGGGCTGGGAAGGTGGCTCAGTGGTAGAGCACTTGCCTTGCATGCCTGAGGCCCTGGGTTCGATTCCTCAGCACCACATAAGCAAAAAGAAAAAAGCCTAAAGTGGCGCTGTGGCTCAAGTGGTAGAGCGCTCGCCTTGAGCTGAAGAGCTGAGGGACAGCGCCCAGGCCCAGAGTTCAGGCCCCATGACTGGACCAAAAAAAAACAAACAAAAACAAATAGAGGACATGTCAAAGTAGAGGCCAGAAAAGTGTTTTGTTTTTAATTTTTTTAATGTTTAATTTTTGTGTGTGTATGTGGGGCTGGGCAGGTGGCTCAGTGGTAGAGTGTTTGCCTTGCATGCATGAGGTCCTGGGTTCGATTCCTCAGCACCACATAAGCAAAAAAAAAACAACCAAAAACTGGAAGTGGTGCTGTGGCTCACGTGATAGGGCGCTAGCCTTGAGCTGAATTGTTGAGGGACAGCGCCCAGGCCCAGAGTTCAGGCCCTACGACTGGCAAAAAAAAAATGTTTTGGGTAGGTCCTGGGGTTTGAATTTAGGGCCTGGGTGCTGTCCTTGAGCTCTTTTGCTCAAGGCTAGCACTTTATCATTTGAGTCATAGCTCTACTGCTGGCTTTTTGCTTGCTCATTGAAGATGAGTCTCATAGACTTTCCTGCCCAGGCCGGCTTCAAACCAAGATCCTCGGATCTCAGCCTCCTGGGTAGTGAAGTTCACAGGCGCAAACCAGGAAAGGTTATTAGTAGAGCCAAAACAAGAGCAATTATTATATTAGTTATGCAGAGGATTTCATTGCTACATTTCCACACCGGCCCCATCCATCTATTTTCTATGTCATGGATTTCACTTATTTAGAAATTCCACATAAATAGAATTTTTAAAAATACAGCATGCTGTATCTGGCTTCTTTCACTTAGAATAACAAACTGTTTCTTTTTAAAACTTTCGTAGTCTGTCTTTCCCATTAGGCTGTGGAGACACGGGGCCCCCCGACAGTGCTTGGTAGAGGTCATCAGCTGTGGGTTGGCATCTACTGAGTGCCTTGGGCTCAGAAGTCAGTCTTATTAACCCCATTGTGCAGATGAGACCCATCTGTGCAGGAGAGGAGGCTGTGAGGAGCTGGCTAACACGTCTAGGTCATCTTAAACAGAGTCCCCAGATTTCCCATGGGATGGACAGGATAGGGCAGATGGGGAATGAATGAATGAGTGAGTGAATGAATGGTGGCCTGTTTGGAGCCTTTCTGTCCCCAGTGCTTTTATCCACTAAAAGCCACATTTCAGTCTGAATCTGCATCACAGGCCTGGGCGGATGGGTTCTCGTAAAGGTCAGGGACAGGAAAATGACACAGAGTCTCCTTATCACTGCCGGACCAAAGGAGGCAGATGAAAGAGTGGAGGGAGGCCAGCCTTGAGCTTCACGAGGAACAGTCTAGAAAGGGGAAGGGCTCGGCTGGTGAGAGAGAGGAAGCTGCCTGGCTGGGCAATGCCAGGCTGTCCCGGCGGATTTCCAGCTGCCTCCCTGTCCCCTGAGCCCCAGAGTTACCCTTCCCAGCACAGGCCCTGCTTTCTCTGAAATGAAGGTTGGAAAAATACAGCGAAGCCAGGAGACTGGTGGCTCACGCCTGTAATCCTAGCTACTCTGGAGGCTGAGATCTGAGGATCATGGGTCACAGACAGTCTGGGCAAGCAAGCAAGACTCATCTCCAATTAACTAGCAAAAAAGCCAGAAGTGGAGCTGTGACTCCAATGGTAGAGCGCCATCCTTGATCACGAAAGCTCAGAGACAGTATCTAGCCACTGAGTTCAAGCCCCAGGACTGGAACTAAAATAAAAAATTACAGTTAACAGGGACACACACACACACACACACACACACACACACACACACACACACGGTGAACTTGGAGATCAGACCTGGGTTCAAGCCTTTCCACCTCCTGGCTGGGTGGATAATTTAACCTTTCTGTGCTTAGTCCACTGGGCATGGGGACTTGAAGCAATGACTGATGTGCTGGACCGAGTTGAACAAGGTGGGTTGTTATTCAGCTCCTTCCCCTCCTGAGCCTCATGAAGGAAGAGACAGGGACAGAGGCTGCTATTTCAAGAACAGCAAGCTGGTAGCCGAGAGTTGGCACAGAATAGTACTCTGTGATGCTATTAGATAAGCCCAAAACAGGCTAAATGCTGGTGCTGTGGCCGGAGGAGCGCAGAGACGGGCAGGAAGCTTGGGGAGGGGTCTCAGCGGCTTCACACTGCCTTTGTGGAAGTGCATGGATCCGGCGCTTCGGTGTGCACCTTTACTAACGTTATTGCACTTCAATAAGAGTTTCCTTCCTGAGTGTCTGTGGTCTGTCAGAAGCTGGCAGTGGTCAAGGCCGAGGGGCACGGGTGGAGCATGCTACTTCCCCAAACGCCACTGTGTCTGTGCCCGTTCAGCACAGGCTTCAGCAGCCCCTCCTGAGGCTCTGCATGTGACCATGCCACACACACACACACACACACACACACACACACACACACACACACACACACCCACTATGACTCCAGTGACGTGGCCTGAGGGCCACATCTGGGTCCAGGCTGAGGCAGTCCAGGAGTATGGGAGGGGCTTGCTCAGGGGGATTACAGAAGTGACCTTGAGCCGTTATTGACCTTGAGCAGTAATCTCAGACCAGTCTCTGACAGAAATCACAAAATGGCTGGCACAGTTCTGTTCTTAATCACTTACTTAGGCCACACTTACCAGGCACATATGCGTACCTGGCTGTGTATATGTGTGTGTGTGAGAGACAGACAGACAGACAGAGAGGGAGAGATGCACTGCATTGAACCTAGGGCCTTGGCCCATGCTCACTCCAGGCCATGCCTGGCTCAGTCCCAAGCAGCTAGCTTGGGCTGCCACATACATGGGCCATGAGCCTTGAGGTGAATCTGGCCCCTGCCTTTGAGCTCTGCTACCCAGATAGCTCAGAACAGAGACAATGCTTCCACACCAAGCCCTTCTTGCATTACTGCCCCACTGGAATCTGGTGTCGTTTGTTACGCCAGTCCCCAAAGAGGAATATTCTATGAAATAACTGCTCTGAATTCTTGAGAAATTCCAATGTCATAACAGTCCAAGTAGACAAGGTGCAGTGGTGCATGCTTGTAATCCCAGCATGAGAAAGGTAGAAGCAGGAAGATTCTGAGTTTGAGGCCAGCCTTGGCGACATTTAAACCCATCACTCCCCAAATGCAACAAAAGAGAAAAGCCAAGGAATCCTACTAGAAAAGGGGACACGAAAATGAAGCCCAAAGTGTGGTCCTGAGCTGGATTCTGTGCCAAATGGAAAAACTGATGGTCTCGTGACACACACACAGCAGTAGAAGGCAGAGAGTGGGTTGAAGTATGTGTGCCACACACCCCGGACAGACTATGAGTGTGGAACCATCTAGCACACATATCTCAGGGTTACAACCTAATTCCGAAGTCTCATGCGACATGGGAGATCATGTGTTGTGGAGATAACTTTCCCAAATTTGGTGACGGTGCTGTGCTCACAGAAAATAATATCCTGTCCTAAGGAAATGGTGCTGAAATAGAAGGATAACTGGGTGTGATTTTTGCAAATAGTATTGATTACACATAAAGCTTTGCGCCAGAGGCTCACACCTATCATCCTAGCTTTTCAGGAGACTGAGATCTGAGGACCATGTTTTTAAGCCAGCTTAATAAACTTCCAAGAAAGCTGGAAGTGCAGCTATGGCTCAAGTGGTTTAGCACTAGCCTTGAACAAAAGAAGCCCAGCACCTAGCCCTGAGTTCACACCCGAGGACCAGCTTACACACCACACACACACACAGAGAAAAAGGAAGGAAGGGAGGCTAATAAAAGAAATACACAAAATATACAAAATGAGTGGCCTCTGGGGAAAGGGTACTCTAGAATTCTCTGACTCATTCTTGCAACATTTCTAAAAATCAAAATGGTTTCATAACCCGAACTCACTGGTAGTTGTGGTCACCGAAGGGAAGTAGGTAGAGTAAGGAACCCGAGAACAGCTGGAGAAAGGAAGAGAGGCTTCTTCTTATCTTTACTTTGTGTGTGTGTGTGTGTGTGTGTGTGTGTGTGTGTGTGTGTGTGTGTGTGTGTGTTGGTCGTGGGCCCTGAACTCTAGGCCTAGGTGTTGCCCCTCAGCTCTTCAGTTCAAGGCTAGCACTCTACCATTTGAGCCACAGCTCAACTTCCGTTTTTTTTCTGCTTATGTGGTGCTGAGGAATTGAACCCAGGGCCTCATGCATGCAAGGCAAGCACTCTACCACTGAGCCACCTTCCCAGCCCTCTTTTTCTTCTTTTTTGTTTGCCAGTGGGGCTTGAACTCTGGGCCTGGGTACTGTCCCTAAGCTCTTTGCTCGAGGCTAGCACTCTACCACTTTGAGCCACAGCTCCACTTCCAGTTTTCTAGTGGTTAATTGGGAATAAGAGTTTCAGGGACTTTCCTGCCCAGGCTACTGAACCATGATCTTCAGATCTCAGCTTTCTGAATAGGATTATAGGTGTGAGCCACACCAGTGCCTGGATTTCTTTACTTGTGTGTGTGTTTACATGTGTGCATGTGCACTCGTGTACACCAATCCTAAAGCTTAAACTCAGGGCCTGGGTGCTTCTTGGAGCTTTTGTGCTCAAGGCTGGCTCTCTACCACTTGACCCACAGCTCTACTTCTGGCGTTTCGATGGTTAACTGGAGATAAGAGTCTCTTGGACTTTGAGTAGCTAGGGTTTTAGGCGTGTGCCACCAGAGCAGGGCCTGAAAGGATTTTTTTTTACTTCTGTCATTCTGTGCCTTGTGTGAGGAGGTGGAGACTGGAGACCAGGAGATTCCCAGGGTGTTAACACTTGGCCTCCCCTCAGATACAAAACTCAGCTGGGCAGGATCTTGGACTTGAAGGAGGGGAGATTTCAAGAAGCCTTCTCCATTGTTTAAAGAACAAAACAAGACAAAACGTTTGGCTGTGGCCTTTGGGTGTGGGTACCAATGGTTACTGGGAAGCAAAACTGGGTTTAGATTGGAATCGCCCTATAACCGATACTTAGAAGTTGTTTATTGAACCTCAAGACAGCATAAAGGTGAGTGACCCTCACGGAGCAGCTGGGAGTTACTGAGTGTTCAGGGGCGTGGGGAGGGTGGGGTGGGAGTTTCAGCATTCACTTCTGGTACATTGTGGAAAGTGACCTCAGAAGGGAGCGCCTCTCCTTTCCAAGTGTCTGAAAACTTAACGCAATCATGTTTCTTTGCAATACACACATTCTTACATTTCCATCCCGTGTGGATGGTTTTGTATGCCTTTTCTAAAACCTATGAATGTCACTACCCACAAGCCAGCAGGGCTTCCTCGGCCCAGCTAGGCTTTCTTTTTTTTTTTTTTTGTCGGTCGTGGGGCTTGAACTTTGGGCCTGGGCACTGTCCCTCAGCTCTTCAGCTCAAGGCGAGCGCTCTACCACTTGAGCTACAGCGCCACTTCCGATTTTCTGGTGGTTTATTGGAGATAGGAGTCTCACGGTCTCTCCTGCCCGGGCTGGCTTTGAACCACGATCCTCAGATCTCAGCCTCCTGAGTAGCTAGGATTACAGGCGTGAGCCACCAGCACCCGGCTCCAGCTAGGCTTTCTATGGGGATACCTTGACTAAAAGAAGGATCTTGAAGCCGGGCACTGGTGGCTCACGTCTGTCATCCTAGCTACTCAGGAGGCTGAGATCTGAGGATCATGGTTCAAAGCCAGCCCAGGCAGGAAAGTCCATGAGACTCTTATCTGCAATGAACCACCAGAAAACCAGAAGTGGTGCTATAGCTGAAGAGCTGAGGGTCAGAGCCCAGGCCCAGGAGTTCAAGCCCCACGACCACAAAAAGAAAAAAGGAGCTGGAGGGGCCTGTGCTGGAACAACACAGGCGCTGTGGGCAGCCCTGGCCTCAGGGAGTCCCAGGGGACCATTCTCTATTACCCGCTCCCCCTCCCCCCATCCCTTTATGAATCTCAGCTGAAAGAAACAGAATGAACTTGGTTGGATGGTGGCTGTTGAACCAATTAAAACATGGCTCTTCTTGCACTAAACACCTGGCCAAGCTACACACTGATAGCTCACACCTGTAATCCCAGCCACTCAGGAAGCTAAGATCTGAAGATTATGGTTTGAAGTTGGCCTGGGCACAAAACTCCTTGAGACTCTTATCTCCAATTAACTGCCAAAAAAGCCAGAAATAGAGCTGTGGTTCAAGTAGTAGAGTGCCAACCTTGAGCACCAAAGCCAAACAAGAGCATGAGACCCTGAGTTCAAGCCCAGTATTGGCGCACCCACAAATGCACACGTACCCCCATTCCCATCCCCACACAAATGAAAAAATCCTGGCCAGATGGCTGTCATTAATGGTCCTTGGTTTTCAAGTTAGGAGCCCTCCACCTTGGGAAAATCTGGGGGATTCTGGATCAATCTTTGGGACCACAGTGTGGATCCAAGGGTGATGTAATCTGTGGATAAACGTAGGCTACGTTGGCTGGCATCCAGAATCAGTGCCTAGCTTAAAGCAGGAGAATGTGGAGACCCGATGAATGAGTCTTGGGTACCGCTGTGGGCGGGGGAGGCTGGTGGAGTCTGATCCCCCCATCCTTCTCCCGCTTTCCAGAACAAGACAAGCCCAGGGTGAGAGGCATGCTTTGTGGACCTTTTCCTCTGTCATCTGGCAGGGCTCAGCTCACCTCTGAGCTTTCAACTTAAAGGTCAGTTCTTCCAAGAGGCTTTACGCCCTTGGGGATGAAGAATAGGATTTCAATCTTCCTTTGGAGTTCAGGTATGAGCCATTCAGAAGAGTCTATTTCCTGGCCTTGATGATTGGTTCCTGGCTGGGGGTGGGACCCCAGCTGGACCTATGGGCTGACTTTCCTGGCACTTTTGCAGGAATGTTGAGGAAGGTGAACTCTCTTTCAGTTGAAGTTGCCAGCCTTGAGTTCCTGCTTGGCCATGTTCATCATTGGAAAAAAGCTTGTCTGAAAGTAAATCCAAAACAAAAGAAAACTGAGTTGAAACTTGGAGAGGGAGAAATGAGATGGAGAGATTTTGTTTTTGACATTAATGGAGTCCTGGATTCAGCTGTGCTCGAAGCTGTGGGCTTATTTTATGATTTCTCAAGAGACTGAGATCCTGAGGATCACAGCTGAAAAGTTTGTAAGATTCCATCTCCAATTAACCAGAAAAAAGCTAGATTGGAGGTGGGGCTCAAGAACACCAGCTTGGCAGGAAAGCCAAGCAAGATCAGGAAACCTGTATTTAAGCCCCAGCATGGACACAAAACAAACAAACAACCACCACAAAAGATACCAGCAACCTATAAATCCTTTACTTCTGGAATTTTCTATTTAATATTTTGGGGCCACATTTAACCACAGGCAACTATAACTACAGAGAGTAAACCCTCAAATGAGGAAGAAAACTGCAGTTAAAAGTGAGGGTTACCTTGGTCCCCTAATAAATATTTGTTAGGTGAATGGGTAAATGTCATGCCTATAAATAGTTGATGAATGAATGGCTGAATAAGAAAACAGTTTGGTACAGAGAGACTTTGCTGAAGTTACCCCCTCCCTCCAGGAGGCCAGCTGGTTTCCCTGAAAGCCTGGGCCTTGGGCCAAGCTTTTATTCCTCTCTGGGATGGGCCATTTATCTGGAAGTCCTTTCCCCACAAACCTTGCACGGTGACTCACACAGCTCCTCATGGGCAGAGTCCCTAGTGACCATGTCCCTCCTGCTGCTCTGGGGACCATGTTCAGTGGACTCCAGTGGCGGTTGCCTGAGGACTGGGGCTCTGTGTGGCCAGGCGTGCCCAGGGAAACAGCCCCTAAGCAGGCCACCAGCCTCAATTGTAGCAGGTGGTGGGAAGAGGCTGCTGGCCCCAAGCATGGGTTCAGGATCTAATCCTGCCAGTGAACTTGCTGGGGTGTCCTATTGTGAAGTCCACTGGGGGCCCACCCATGGTGCTGGGGAACTACCAGGGAAGAACTGTCCTGCTCTTTTTTTTTTTTGGTTGGCTGTGGGGCTTGAACTCTGGGTCTGGGGACTGTTCTTCAGCTCTTCAGCTTAAGGTTCTACCACTTGAGCCACAGCACCACTTCCAGCTTTTTCTGCTTATGTGGTGCTGAGGAATCAAACCCAGGGCCTTATGCATGCAAGGCCAGCACTCTACCACTGAGCCACCTGCCTAGCCAAGCCTCAGTTTCTCTCTGGGTAAAATGGGGTTAAGATGGCTAGCTTTGAAGCCGGGTACCAGTGGCTTACACCTGCTCAGGAGGATGAAGTATCAGGATCATAGTTCAAAGACAGCCCAGGCAGAAAAGCCTGTGAGACTCCAATAAACTACTTTAAAAAACAAAGCCAGAGGGGGCTGGGAAGGTGGCTCAGTGGTAGAGCGCTTGCCTTGCATGCCAGAGGCCCTGGGTTCGATTCCTCAGCACCACATAAGAAAAAAGCCGGAAGTGGCGCTGTGGCTCAAGTGGTAGAGTGCTAGCCTTGAGCTGAAGAGCTGAGAGACAGTGCCCAGGCCCAGAGTTCAGGCCCCACAACCGGACCAAAAAAAAAAAAAAAAAAAAGCCAGAAAAGAAGAAAAAAGATGGCTGCCTTTGGAGATGAATGATAAATCAGCTGAATGGTAGCTAGGGGGAGGGGTTGGTTTGCTCCTAGGGGACATTTGGCAACTCCTGGAGACACTGGCTTTCACAAGGGGATGTTGCTGCTGGCATCCAGTGGGTGGAAGTCCCTGTATTGCTTAACCTCTAAGTGTGCAAGGCAGCCTCCGCTTCAAAGGGTTTTATGGCTCCAGAGCTTGCAGTGCCAGGTTTGGCAGATCCTAGGTTATAGAAGTCAGTTGCCTGTGCTCAGCTCCTGCCAAGGCCAGGGAGCGTTCTCTACCGACTTGGCACACAGTTGCCTGGATCATAAAGGCTTTGCTCCGGCTGGGGAGGGGAGTTGGGGGGGGGGGGTGGATAGAGCTACGCTCTCCTGCTCCTGGAAGGCAGGAGGTCGCCTGGTTGTGGGCACAGGGACAGAGGGATGGGAGCATGCTGCCAGTCTCTCTGGGACACACTTGGAGAAGCCAGCTGGCTGGCAGGACTGCAGGGCCTTCTTTTTCACGGGACACTTGGCCAGGGAGCTTGAGGTATCACACAGATGGCCAGCAGCAGCCACTGTGTTTTCCAGAACGGCTTCTTACCACACGTTCTAGAATAGAGAGAGAATCAGTTCTTTCTTTGTGGTCCCAGGGCAATGGGGTTATTCAGAGCACACGTGGAAATGTCTGGAGACTTTGTCACAAAGGATGAGTCTTGCTACCTAATGGGCTCCCAGCCCTGCCTTTTGGGTTTATCTCCCAAATAGGTCCTTGTTTCAGGGCCTGCTTCTAGGGACCTCAAGCCAAGGATTGGCTCTGGCTGTCACGTTGCCCATTCTCAGTCTCTATGGCCCAAATGGGACAGAAGCCCACCCAGGACCATTGACCAGGCCAGAGCCAGAATTCATCCATCACCAGAGTCAGCTTCTCCCTCCATCCCCCAGCTTTCTCCCACCAGCCAAGGTGCAGGTGCAGCTATACCATCCTGGCTGGCTAATGACAGTTCTTCTGAGATTTCCCCTAGCACAATTGAGGAAGAAGATGGTTCCCTGCTGTTGGTTTGGGGGGACCCCCAGGTCCCTGAGGGTGCAGCCACATTAGAGGATGGTCAAGCTCTCACGAGATACACTAGGCCCTTGGGTGTCATCACTGCATAAGTAATGTGCGCCTTCCTTTCTGAGGTGGGGACCCAAGCTCTCCGGCTCCCCACAACTGGGACTGTTCCCCCAGGTCTCCCACCCCCAAGCCACAGGGTTTGAGTTTGGTTGGGAAGCAGTTCTTGTCTTATTTCCAGTTGCGTTAGCAATCCTGAGCAGCCAAAAGAGTTCTGGAAAGTGTAGTGGCCAATGTAGCCTGATGGAGAAATCACCTGCCCCAAACTTACTCAATCCCTGGTCATGAGGAAAGAATGTGAAGTATTTCCCTCTACTGGGCCCCCAGAGGCTTAGGATAGAAAAGGTCTGTTTCTCTCACACCCCTTACCTCTACTCCTTGCAGAATTAAAATACGACCTTCCCCCAGGCCCAAGGCAGAGAGCTTCTAGGACTCTTAGGTAGGCCCACATCGGGGTACAAACTTAAGGGATGAGGACCAGAATTTGTCCCTCCTCCCTCTCCTCTTCTGCCTCCTTCTCTTAGGTTTCCCCCTCTACTCTCCACTCCCCACCCCGCCCCCCACACTCAGTTGTGGGGCTTGAACTTAGAGCTTGGGTGCTGTCCTTGAACTTTTTTTTTTTTTTTTTTTGGTCCATCGTGGAGCTTGAACTCTGGGCCTGGGCGCTGTCCCTGCACTCTTCAGCTCAAGGGAGCGCTCTACCACTTAAGCCAAAGTATCATTTCCAGTTTTCTGGTGGTTAATTGGAGATAAGTCTCACAGACTTTCTGGCCTAGGCTGGTTTTGAACTGCGATCCTCAGATCTCAGCCTCCTGAGTAGCTAGGATTACAGGTGTGAGCAACCGGCACCCGGCTGTCCTTGAACCTTTGTGTTCAAGGCTAGCACTCTACCACTTTGAGCCACAGCTCCACTTCTAGTTTTCTGGTTGGAGAAGAGAGTTTCAAGGACTTTCTGCTCAGGCTAGCTTCAAACCTGGATCCTCAGATCTTAGCCTCCCGAGTAGCTAGACTTACAGATGTGAACCACCAGTGCCCAGCTCCTCTTCTCTTTAAGTGTTCCCTGGGTAGTCCTGGCTGGCTTGGAACTGGGGACCTCCTGCCTCCACCTCTTGAGTACCAGGATCTCTGGGGTTCACACCTGGCTTGAGAATTTGCCCTGCAAATGCCATTCCAAAGTTGAAAGGATTCTTTTATTTGCAAATGATAGGAAACAGGGCTGGAAATTTGTTTATTCAAAGAGGCACTGGTTGACTGCCTTCCCTGAGCAAGACTGGCTCCAGCCCTGGCTGTTCCGTAGGTTTCCCACACAGTCCGTCTCTTCCCATGGCTGACAGTCTCCACCTGCCAGGCTGCCATTGTAGTTCAAGTTCAAGGCTGCGCCCTGCCAGGCCTTACTGGGAAAGAGGGTCAAGTCCCAAGAGCTCCCTGGCCATCTGAGCCCGGGGGTGGGATGGGGTGAATGAGTCAGGCATGGTCTATGAAGCAAACACTGTCCCCCAGGAGGGTGATGGTCAGATGGCAGCCAAGGGCCAGGGCTAGCTCCACCTGAACTGCAGGGAGGCTGGTCTAAATCTTAAGTCTCCCCACAGGGGAGGCACTGGGTTTCTGGCACCCCTAAGAGCCTAAGTTGCTCTTGGGTCCAGATCACAAAAGAAAAACTCAAAGTGCCCATTCAGGACACCCTGAAATAATTTCCTGGGAGCTCTTTTTCCCTACTCACTTTGTTGGGGTGAGGAACATTGTTAGGAAAGACCAGTGAACAAAAGGGAAGAAAGGGAAAGGAGATCTCACAGATCAGATCCAGATCTAATCATCACTAGAGAGCCCTCTCCCCTCTCCCATGACCACCAGAGATACAAAGAGTGTGGAAAGTGGGAGTCCAGGTTTTAAGTACAGTCAAATAAGGAAGTCAAAGCAAGCAATTGAGGCAAAACTTTTAGACAGGTGAGGATTCCAGGAATTACTCCATGGCAGGGAGTGGGCCATGGGGGTGGGGGGGTATCAAGTGGCCATGAACACAACACTGGGATATGAGAACAATGCAGATTCTCATCATTTGAGACCCTGGAGGAATATAAAAGGTTCAGGGGCATCCTGTTCTTTTCTGTCTACTTTCTGCAGAAGTCATTATGGGGTGGGGGAAGAAAGAAAAGGGAAGGAGGTTTGGTGGTTCTCAGGTTGCCAGTGGGAGGGGAATGTTCCAGATTCCTGCTCTCGCTCCACCAAATGTCCACTTGGAGATATTGCTAAGATGAGGGCACAACTTTGTCACTTCCAGTGGCAGTGAGAGGCCCCTTCTCCTCTAAGACTGTAGAAGGAACATTTGTCTTAACCCGGTCTTGGGATGTCATATGAGAAATGGCAGGCATTCCATTAGCCAGCAATCTCTGAAGGAGATCAGCAAAACGTGGAAGAAATGATAGAATTAGTAGGAGGCTGACCATAGAGGTGAGTATGGGTAACAGTCAGGTGGGGATAGCTATTCCCAGCCATCCCCATGTTGATTGATATTTTGTTTTTATTATATTTTTTTCAAGCAAATTTGTTCTTTTTTTTTTTTTCTGGGGGAAGGCTGTGAAGTTACAGGGGTGAGAGGAGAAATGGTGGAGGGGCAGCATGAACTGGACGAGCAGAGAGGAGGCTTCTCCGGAAAATCTTGCCTTGTTTCACTGTCAGGGAGGTGTGTTTCTAAGATGCCACCTGGCTTAGCAAGACCTGCACACACACACAAACACACCACCCACCCACTGGATCTGATTCCCAGGATCCTGATTGATTTCTGGCTGGCTTTGGCTGAGTGCTTCAGGAATCTCTACCTGGTTGGGCAGTTGGGTAGTCCCTGGGGGGAGGGGTTAGGAGATAAAGAGATGTTAGGAAAAGCCTTTCAGAATTTTTTTTTAACTTTTGCATGAAAATACCAGCTTGCCAGGGAGCCATCTCAACTCAGGAAAGTACAAAGCTGTCTGGAGGTTGAATGTAGTAGCCACAGGATGTACAAACACATCTCCTTGAAATGTGGAGTTTTATTTTTAAGGCTAAAGAAACAGCAGAGGCACAAATATGCCTCCGTGGGCTGCTGCAAGAAGATTGAGCCTCCATTAGACAGCCCTATCACTTCTTTAGACCCACTGTAAATAGAAATAGCAGGTGACAGGCAAGGGTGTAAGTTCCTGTCCAGTTACAAGGTAGACAGGTATGGGCATTAGAAAGGCATGCTTATGAGCTATTTTCTCTTGACCTCCTAGCTTTAGTTACTTTTGAAAGGGCAAGTACAAGTGACTCCATGCAGGATCTGACCCCATGCCCTCTTTCCAACTGCCTCTGGGTGGTCCCATGTCACCTGGATGAGATGAATTTTGTCCCAGTAGCTCTGGTAGATCCTTGCTGGGATAATTTCCCAGTAGGAAGGTATGTGTGTGTGTGTGTGCGCTTGTATGTGTGTGCCAGTTGTGGGGCTTAAACTCAGGACCTGGGCACTGTCCCTGAGTTTCTTTTGCTCAAAGCTAGTACTCTTCCACTTGAGCCACAGTGCCACTTCCAGTTTTTTCTGTTTATGTGATATTGAGGAATCGAACCAAGGGCTTCATGCATGCTAGGTAAGCACTCTACCACTAAGCCACATTCCCAGCCTGCCAGTTGGCATTTTTGCTTATTGCTAGGATGAGGTGTACTGGTTGAATTCCACATTGGAGGGGGGTGACTGACAGGTCAAGAGTCTCTGCCAATAAAACCTTTTATTTCCAATTTAAGCAACAAGGAGATCAATAGAAATAATTTTTTTGTTTCTTTGTTTTTAGTCGGTCGGGAGGCTTGCCCTCTGGGCCCAAGCAGTGTCCCTCAGCTCTTCAGCTCAAGGCAGGCACTCTACCGCTTGAGCCAAAGCACCACTTCCGGTTTTCTGAGTGGTTTATTGGAGATAAGAGTTTCAGGGGCTGGGAAGGTGGCTCAGTGGTAGAGTGCTTGCTTTGCATGCCTGAGGCCCTGGGTTCGATTTCTCAGCACCACATAAGCAAAAAGAAAAAGCTGGAAGTGGCGCTGTGGCTCAAGTGATAGAGTGCTAGCCTTGAGCTGAGGGACAGTGCCCAGGCCCAGAGTTCAGGCCCCACGACCAGACCAAAAAAAAAAATAAAAAAATAATAAAAGAGTTTCATGGACTTTCCTGCCCAGGTTGGCTTTGAACCACGATCCTCAGTTCTCAGCCTCCTAAGTAGATTACAGGTGTGAGTCACCAGCACCCAGGTAGGAAAAAACTTTAGATCAGTTTTTTACATCACAGTCAATTGCATACCAATTTTATCATTTTATAAGCTCTGTCTTATAAAACTCAAAACATCCCTTTTCCTTTCACTCCCTTTTCATACTGATTTTTAAAATTTGTATTTTGAAATAACCCTTATAAAGCCTTTGAACTCAAAAAAAGTATAGTCTTTTTAATGTAATAACCTTTAAATTCATTTGTTAGCACGCAAATCTGATAACCTTCTTTGCTGTTTGAGTTTAAAGCTGCCTGTTTTTTTCCTTTCAGCCTGTGATCCAGTAAACTCTTGACAGAGTTCTCATGAGGAATGTCCTCGGGGCTTGAGGCTCTGTCTCTCTGTTTCTGTTTCTCAATAAATGGTGCCAAAATGCAGGATGGAGTCCTGAAGAGGAATCCTCTCTGCTTGAGCCTCTGTCTCTGTCTTTCCCTTCCTTCCTTCCTTCTTTCCTTCCTTCCTTCCCCTCCCCCTCCCCTCTCTCTTTCAACAAGCATCATGCCAAGAAACAAATTCTTTTTTTTTTGGTCGGTCGTGGGGCTTGAACTCTGGGCCTGGGCGCTGTCCCTGTGCTCTTCAGCTCAAGGCCAGCGCCCTACCACTTGAGCCACAGCACCACTTCTGGTTTTCTAGTGGTTTATTGGAGATAAGATCTCACAGATGTTCCTGCTTGGGCTGGCTTTGAACCATGATCCTCAGATCTCAGCCTCTTGAGTAGCTAGGATTACAGGCTTGAGCCACCGGTGCCTGGCTCTTTTTTTTTTTAAATTGATACTGGGGCTTGAACTCAAGGCCTGGGTGTTGTCCCTTAACTTTTCAAGGTTGATGCTCTACCAGTTAAGCCACAGTTCCATTTCTGGCTTTCTGATGACTACTGGAGATGAGTCTCACATACTTTCTTGCCTGGGCTGGCTTCGAACCAGGATCCTGAGCTCTCGGTTTCCTGAGTAGCTAGGATTACAGGCCAGTGCCTGGCTCCTGGAAATATTTTGATTGATGTAAGCCAGGACCTTGGCTGAGACCCTGAAGTGTCAGGGGAGCTACTGGAGTTCTAGGAAGAATTTTTCTCCATGTGAAAATAGACTTGTGGTGGCCCAGCTTGGAGTAGGGAGTTCACCTGTTACCTAGAGATCTTGCAAAATTCTGGAAGAGATGTTCATGGAATCTCTGCTGGAGCAATTGAAAAGCAGAAGCCATCTTTCCACTGCTCTTTGCTTTAGCTAAACTCCCAGGTAGGTTCTCATTGGTTAGGGTCAAGTCACATGCCCATGCCTGAACCAATCATGGAGGAAAGGGTAGGGGAACCCTGTAGATGAGACTGGATTGGTTTCTCCACTCCCAGAGCCAGGTGCTGGTGGCTGCCCTGGAATGGTGTGCATCAGTCTGGTCACTGTGAGTGGTCAGTATAGTGGGTTTATTTCAGTGACCTGGTCTCCTACAGTGGTGGGAGGAGTCGTGAAATGAAGGCTCAGAGGGGGACTTAGGGGACCAGAGCAGTCACCAACCAAATTGGAAAACCAAGCCCATCATCAGGCTGCAAAATGACACTGCAGCAGGGAGTTCATGAAGAGGTCTACAGTGGCAGGTGCCTCAGAGTCTGCAGCCAAGCATCTATCTGGCCAAGGGCTTCAGCCAGCTCGTAGTCAGCAGGACCAGTGGTTAGGAAAAGTGCGCAAGCAGCACAACAGAGAACAGACAAAATCTACCAGCCACGAACTGGATGCCAGTGACTCACACCTGTAATCCTAGCTACTCAGGAGGCTGAGGTTTGAGGCTTGCAGTTTGCAGCCAACCTGGGCAGGAAAGTCCATGAGACTCTTAGCTCCAATTAACCACCAAAACCAAACCAAAACAAAACTGGAAGTGGAGCTGTGGCTCAAGTGGCAGGGCCCTAACCTTGAGCACAAAATCTCAGGGACAGCACCTAGGCCCAGAGTTCAAGCCTCAGGAATGGAAGAGGAATGGGGGAAGCTTCCAAAAGATGTAAAGAAAACAAAGGAGAGGTGTCCTAAGCATTGGTGAACTGGAGGAGTTTCTTTTCTTTTATGCTAGTACAAGAGTTTGAACTCAGGGCCTGAGCACTGTCCCTGAGCTTTTACACTCAAAGCTGACACTCTACTACTCGAGCCCTCGCTCCACTTCTGGCTTTTTGGTGGTTTATTGGACATAAGAGTCTCACAGACTTTCCTGCCTGGGCTGGTTTCAAACCTGGATCCTCAGATCTCAGCCTCCTGAGTAACTAGGATTACAGGCATGAGTCACCAGTGCTGGCCAAAGGAGGATGCTCTGAACATTCTCCTTCCATTCCTCCCCTGAAGGAAATCTGGACAACAGGGCATCTGGAATGTGATCACAGCAGTTTTAATATCGTTTGAACGTGACAGCATGCCTGACGTGTGGTGGCTTAGGCAGAGAAACCAGGCCAGCAACCGGGAAGTCATTGTAGTGGTTCAGTGAAAAAGACCCTGGCTCTTTTCAGCTTCCTACTCTGGTGTCTTCTGCGGTGGGTTTTTATCCTGAGACTCACTGCACAAAACAGCTCTAGCAGCATCGCACATCACTGAATCGGGGATGCTGATCAGAGCAGAGAGAGGGACTAAAGGCTTTCACCTCAGGAAGCTCTAGCTTATTAATAAAGTGAAGCCCCAGATTTCTCCTCACCTCTCATTGGCTCAGCGTGGCTCACATTCCCAACTAGGACCAATCACTGCTGAAGGAAACCAAAATGATCTCTCTTGCTTAGGAAAGATCATGCATTGGGTCACAAGCCACCTACCAGAGATAAGGAGGGCTCAGGCCTGTAACCGTAGCTACAAGGAGGCTGAGATCTGAGGAATATGGTTCTGAGCCAGCTAGGATAGACTAGGGGCCTCTTATCTCCAATTAACAACCAAAAAGCCAGAAGTGGAGCTGCGGCTCAAATGGTGGAACACCATCCTTGAGTGAAAAAGCTAAGGGACAGAGCTGAGGCCCTAAGTTCAAGTCCCAATACTGGTGTGTGCGCACACACACACACACACACACACACACACACACACACACACACACAGGGATTTCTACCCTTCCACTGAGCCCCAGGGGATCAAGGTTCTGAGGGCAGAGGTGAAATGAGGGTAGGTACTGGGTTACAAAGGGCAGCTCCAGCCCTCTGGGAATCGGACAGTAAGATGGCACTAGGAGGGCAGAAGTGGTGAGGTGGGTCATAGCTGTGAATAAGAAAAGTGAGTGAGGGGGCTGGAAGGGTGGCTCAGTGGTAGAGTGCTTGCTTTGCATGCATGAGGCCCTGGGTTCGATTCCTCAGCACCACATAAGCAGGAAAAGCTGGAAGTGGTGCTGTGGCTCAAGTGGTAGAGCACTAGCCTTGAGCTGAAGGGCTGAGGGACAGCGCCCAGGCCCAGAGTTCAGGCCCCACGGCCTGGCCAGCCGCAGCTGAGGGCTGTCAGCTACCCGCTGGCTGTGGGGCACCCCAAGGGCTTTCCCCAGCTGGGCCTCTCCAGGCCTGCCCACAGTACCACGTGTCTGGCTTGGCTGTGTCTGAAGAAGCCAACTTGGTGGTGACCATCCCATTTCTTCCTGGACGAGCGTCATTCTTGACAGAGCCCCAGGACCCTGGAGATAAGAGGCTCGATTTACAAACTGACTCTCTTTTCTTTTTCTTTCTTTTTTTTTTTTTAACCTTTTCTTTCTTAAAACATTTTGTTGTTTTGTTATTTTGAGGTAAGTGCTGGAATTGCAGACATGTACCACCATGCCTGGCCGAAACTCTTATTTCTGATAAGATGGTAGATTTGAAAATGGAGATGACTTTTTTCTTTACTGCTGTTTTTGTTTTCCTTTCATTTTGTCTTGTTTATGTATCTGTCTTTGGGAAGGTAAAGTGGGGCACAGAAATGGAGGGACAAAGAGTGAACAAAGGCAGCAGTAGTATTCACCGGATGCTGTGTTGAAAATGAATGTACTCTTTACCTGACTTACGTAACTGTACTCCCTCTCTACATCACTTACTTACTTTATTTTTGTCGGTCGTGAGGTTTGAACTCGGCCTGAGCGCTGTCCCTAGGCTCTTCAGCGCAAAGCTACCACTTTGAGCCACAGCGCCACTTCCAGTTTTCTAGTGGTTAATTTGAGATAAGAGTCTCACGGACTTTCCTGCCCAGGCTGGTTTTGAACTGTCATCCTCAGCCTCCTGAGTAGCTAGGATTACAGGCGTGAGCCACTGGTGCTGGGCTTCTACATCACTTTTATAATAACAATTTTAGAAAAGATTGTAGATTTAGGGCTGGGAATGTGGCTTAGTGGTAGAGTGCTTGCCTCGCATGCATGAGGCCCTGGGTTTGATTCCTTAGTACCACATAAGCAGAAAAAGGCAGAAGTAATGCTGTGGCTCAAGTGGTAGAGTGCTAGCACTGAGCAAAAGAAGCTCAGGTTCAGTGCCCAGGCCCTGATTTCAAGCTCCAGGACTGGCAAAAAAAAAAAAAAAAAAAAGATTGTAGATTTAGAATGTCAGTTCTTAGGACAATCCTGGGGAGGGGGAACCTCAGCGTGCACTGTAAGTCCTCATATTATAGAGGGAACTGAGAGAGAGTCATTACATGATTTGTCTGAGGCCACGGAGCTGGAAGACCAAGCATTTGAACCTGGTGTGATGACTGAAGAGCTTGTGTTTGGAGGAAATGGTTTTGAAGTGGTTTTCTTTGCTGGGAGAGCCTGTACAGTGTCTGAGCTGCAGTGCTCAGGAAAGCTGCTGGAAGGGGGCTGGAGAAGAGGAGGTCCTTAGGGACTGCCCAGTGCCAACACTGCAAACCAGAGAAACCATTGGGCAGGACAGCCCAGAGACACAGCAGACCCTGGGCAGGTTGGGAGCACAAAGGATCCAGACTGACTAGACACTGGGGAGACAGGAGTATCCTGTGACCCCAACCCTGAGACCACCTGACTAAGTATGGCCCTAGAAGATGGCCCCTCCTCCCAGAACTTCAGCTTCCTTCCTGCCTTGTAAAACAGACAAAACCACTGAAGTCTGATAGCTGCTGTTTTGTGAAGAAGAGGCATACAGACACATTTGAAGTTGATGTTCAAAAGAAGTTCAAAGAGAGCCGGGTGCCTGGGTGTTGTAATCCTAGCTACTTAGGAGATTTAGACCTGAGGATTGTTCAAAGCCAGCTCAGGAAGGAAAGTCTGTGAGATTCTGATCTCCAATCAACCAGCAAAAAGCTAGAAGTGGAGGTATGGCTTAATGGATAGAGTACCAGCCTTGAACAAAAATGCCAAGGGACAATGCCTAGGCCCTGAATTCAAGCCTCAGCACTAGCACCAAAAAAAAAAGAAAGAAAAGAAAAGGAAGAAGGGGAAAGAAGAGGGAGAGAAAGAAGGAGGGAGATAGAGAGGGAGAGAGAAAAAAGAGAGAGAAATGAAGAAAGGAAGAGAAAAAGAGGGCTGGCACTGCTGGTGGCTCACGCCTGTCATCCTAGCTACTCAGGAGGCTGAGATCTGAGCATCACGGTTCAAAGCCACCTAGGGCAGGAAAGTCTGTGAGACTCTTATCTCCAGTTAGCCACCAGAAAACTAGAAGTGGCGGTGTAGCTCAAGTGATAGAGCACTAGCCTTGTACTGAAGAGCTCAGGGACAGAGCCCAAGGCCCAGAGTTTAAGCCCCACAACAGACACAAGAGAAGGGGGAAGAGGAGGGAGGCAGGGAGAAATCTGGGAGGAGAACTCAGGAATCCTGGCTCCTGGCTTTGTCTCAAGGCCAGGCTGGGCCTTGCTCTCTGTCTCTGCCTGAGACCTGCCTGGGAATGCTCCAGCATATGGCCTACCTGTCGCCCTGATACTAGGAGCTCCTCACAGAGCCAGGTCTTGGCATGGGCCACTAAGATGGCTCCAGGGGCACCCTGCCAGGCCCTCTTACTCCCTGGAGTGCAGCCTGGCTCACACAGGCTGCTCTGTTGGGGCAATTGTGGGCAGCAGGCCTCTCTGGCCTGCAGTGTTGGGTTACCCTAGTGACATTCAATTGTCCCTTGGAGAAGAGGCCTCCTCTTGGGTTCCAGGAAGCACTGCCAGTCTCTGATTTGCTTCCAAGCATCCAGTTGTCCTGCTTCACTTTCCTTTCAGGCTCCATATCGGCAGCTCTGGCTTTCTCTTGCTCTATCTGTCCCCCGCTCTGAGTGGTCGGAAGGTGTGGGACTTAGAAGAAGGGGTGTGGCAGGATGGTGTGTCTCTTCCACTGAAGGACTTAGGGCCCAACCCTGAAGAGTGGGCCCCCGGAGTGCCCATCCAACTCCCCCATGTGAAGATCCTGGGAGGCACTGGCACAGCCCCTCTGCGGGCTGGCTGGGCAGAAGCTAGGGGGTCAGGAAATGGACAAGCCCACTCTGGGTGCCAATGTCTGGATTCCAAGCCTGGCACTGTCATTAAGATGACAATTTGGGAGACTGGGAAGGTGGCTCAGTGGTTGAGCGCTTGCCTTGCATGCCTGAGGCCCTGGGTTCGATTCCTCAGCACCACATAAGCAAAAAGAAAAAAGCCGGAAGTGGCCTGTGGCTCAAGTGGTAGAGCGCTAGCCTTGAGCTGAAGAGCTGAGGGACAGCGCCCAGGCCCAGAGTTCAGGCCCCACGACTGGACCCCCCCCCAAAAAAAAAAAAAGATGACAATTTGAGACAAATTTCTCCACCTGCCCTGTGAGACAATTTTAAGAGTCCTCTTATTCAGTTATCATAAGAATTAAATTGCTCAGCAGGAAGATCTGGTGTTTTAAGCTAGTCTGAGCTACATAGTGAAACCCTGTCTCAAAAACCATAAAACAGGTGCTGGGAAGGTGGCTCAGTGCTTGCCTTGCATGCATGAGCCCCTGGGTTCAATTCCTTAACACCACATAAGCAGAAAAAACTGGAAATGGCGCTGTGGCTCAAGTGGTAGAGCTCTAGCCTTGAGCTGAAAAGCTGAGGGACAGTGCCCAGGCCCAGAGTTCAGGCACGACTGACACACACACACACACACACACACACACACACACACACACACACACACACACACACACACACACACACACACACACACACACACACACACACACACACACACACACACACCCCATAAAGCAGCCAGGTGCTGGAGGCTTATACCTGTAATCCTGGCTACTCAGGAGGCTGAGACCTGAGGATCTCAAAGTCTGCCTGGACAGGAAAGTCAGTTAGATTCTTAATCTCCAATAAACTATCAAAAAGCCAGAAGTGGAGCTGTGTCTCATGTGGTAGGGTACAAGTCTTTAGAATAAAAGCCTAGGGACAGCGCGTAGGCCCTGAGTTCAAGCTCCAGCACACACATACACATACATACACACACATACGTGCACACCTGAAATGGAGGTGCGACTCAAGTGGTAGAGTCTCAGCCTTGGTTGGGGATCGAACGCTAAGAGACAGCACCCAGGCCCCGGATTCAAGTGCTAACACAAAAACAAACAAACAAAACCCCCAAAAAAACTCCAACATCTGAAACACCAGTGTCCTCCAACATTTTTGGTATGGTGCACTGGACTTACTTTCAGCAGAAACCAAAGGTTATGTACCAGCCTGAGGAGATCTGAGTAGCAGCAGTCTTTATAGCTCTGAGCTTAGTAGATGCACATTGAAACCATCTTCAGGGTGAGCAAGTTGTGACACATCTACCACATGGGAAGATTCTGAGCCACAGTTAGGAGAATGAAACTGATCTACATGGCCTGGTTAAAAAAAGACTGCCCCTTCAAAAAACTGAATATCTATATATGTATATACATATATATGCATCTATACACATGTATATGAATGAATGAAAAGAATGAGTGAAAGCAGCCGGCTCACGCCAGTGGCTCATGCCTGTCATCCTAGCTACTCAGGAGGCTGAGATCTGAAGATCACAGTTCAAAGCCAGCTTGGGCAGGAAAGTCCATGAGACTCTTATCACCAATAAACCACTCAGAAACCGGAAGTGGCACTGTGGCTCAAGTGGTAGAACGCTTGCCTTGAGCTAAAGAGCTGAGGGACAGTGTCCAGCCCAGAGTTCAAACCCCATGACTGACAAAAAAAAAAAAAAGGTGTTAAATTCAGTTCTTCCTTTGTGGCAGCAGTCATGCTTCAAACATAGTGAAAAAAAAACAAAAAACAAAAAACATAGCTAGTGGCTCTTGATTGGCTAGCGCAAGGAGAGGATGCTTCTGTCCATGCAGCGTGTCCTGTGGGACGGTGCTCATCCAGATAGAGGAAAAAGGTAAATGGTTGATGGCTCACACATGTAATCCTAGGAACTCAGGAGGCTGAGATCTGAGGATCCTGATTCAAAGCCAGCTAGCATAGGCAGGTGCCCGGGCCCGCGGGGTCAGTCAACAAGGGCTCGAAGAGGAACTGATCTGAATGAGAGACAAACCAGACACGAGGAAGGAGACCAAGACAGGCTTCTGATCAAGGTCTGTTTATTGAACTTACAAGCAGGCTTATATACTACAAATGAATGAGGAAGTGGTTGCAACATATTGGTAACAGTTTTTTACAAAAAAAAATGGAATGCAGCTGGGTGGGGTAAGTAAAAGATCAGTATCTATCTTTATGATAAATCTAAGCCACAGGGAGGTCTGTTACAAAATTCCTTAATCAATATGTTATGAGCTGACAATTGGCTTTGTGGGTAAGCAATAACTCTAGCAAACGGTAGCTTTAGGAAAAGTTTTACAGTGGTCTCCGGCAGGCAGGAAAATCCATGAGACACTTATCTCCAATTAACCACCAAAAAAGCCAGAAATAGAGCTGTGGCTCAAGTGGTAGAGCACCAGCCTTGAGTGAAAAAGCTAAAAGATAGAAGGTGAGGGAACAGAAGACACTGTAGGAAAGGAAATGTACTTACTCATTTCCTGATTCATGTAATTGTAATCCCTCTGTACATCATCTTTATAATAATAATAAAGTAAATATTTTAAAAAAGTGAAGGGACAGTACCCAGGCCCTGAGTTCAAGCCCCAGGATCCTGCCCCCCCCCAACACACACACACACACACACACACACACGCTCACGCACACACGCGCGCACACACACACACACACACACACGAAGGAAGGATTTGGAGAGTGGAGAATGTAAACAATTAAGGGGCTGGAAGTCTAGGAAGCATGGTCTCCCTGCTCCCTCCCCAAAGGAGGCTTTCTTAGGACACTGGGGTCCTGCTGTATGGACCCTACCTGACCCCCCAGTGTTGAATCCTGGAAGAACATCCCCAAGCAAAGAGGAAAATCCCCAGTGGGAGCTGAGCCTCCAGCCAGCTTTGCCCTCCCAGGGCTACCTTCCCTCCCTTCCCTCCCTTCTTCTTCTTCCTCTCCTCCATTTGGGTCTTCCAGTAGCCCTTCCCCTTACCAGCTGTACAATGGGTGAATTTGTACCTCAGTTTCTTTTTCTGCAAGATGAGGATACAAAATATAACCAAGGTTGTTGATTTACTAAGATAATGTGGTGAATTTGACACAGGGTACGATCTCAATGAATGTTCCCTGCCATTATTGCTGTTGCCTCTCCTCCTCTTTTATTATTTTTTTTGTTTTGTTTTTTTGTTTTTTTTTTGCCGGTCATGGGGCCTGAACTCTGGGCCTGGGCGCTGTCCCTCAGCTCTTCAGCTCAAGGCTAGTGCTCTACCACTGGAGCCACAGCGCCACTTCCGGCTTTTTCTGTTTATGTGGTGCTGAGGAATTGAACCCAGGGCCTCATGCTTGCAAGGCATGCACTCTACCGCTGAGCTACTTTCCCAGCCCCATTATTATTATTTTTGTCCGAGACTGGAACTCATAATGGTGCCTGATGCTTTCTTTCATTGGCTAATGCTCTGCCAACTGAGCCACGGCTCCACCGTCCCTGTTTTTGTGCCAGGGTTGAGGCTTGAACTCAGGGCCTCATGCTCTTGCTTGGCTTTTTAGCTCAAAGATGACACATTTTACCATTTGAGCCACAGTTCCACTTCCCTTCTTCCCCTTCTCCTTCTCCATTTTTCTCTTCTTCAAACCCACACAGCCTTGTCCTATGTTGTATAATTCATGCTGTTACACCCCCACCTTGTCGTTTCTTTTTTAATTTCTTTTCTGTGTCTGTCTGTCGGTCTGTGTGGCTGGTTGGCTGGCTGACTGTCTGTCTGACCTGGGCTTGAACTGACCTGGGCTTGAACTCGGGGCCTGGGTACTGTCCCTAAGTTTTTGTACACAAGGCTGGTGTCCTACCACTTGAGTCCCAGCACCAGTTCAGGCTTTTTTTGGGTAGTTAACTGGAGAGAAGAGTCTCATGGGCCTTCCTGCTGGGGGCTGGTGTCAAACTGTGATCCTCTGATCTCAGCCTCCTGAGTAGCTGGGATTATGGGGGTGAGCTACTGGCACCTGGCCCTGTTGTTTCTGAAATAAACCTAGGGGCCTGGTCTCAGCTAGTGAAGATCTATCCCACCCTTTGAAGTAGAGCAGAGTAGTTGAGACAAGCTCCCACAGGGATGAGTTTCTGTTGCTTCTAAACCACCCGCCTAACTCAAAAGGGCTAAGACAGAATGGGTGCGAGGAGATGGCAGAAGCCACTTCGGTGGTGGGTGGAGCTGGAAGAGTGTTGAGGTTGGTGAAATGAAAAGCCACGTTGCCAAGAACAGACTGCAGAACTGTGGTGAGAGCCAGAGCTAAAGGAGGAGAGCTGCGGACAGACTTCTCGGAGAACACCTGCAGGGGGACGGACCAGGGCCGCGGTGGACACTTGGTCAGTCATGGTGTTTCCATGAAGCATTCACAACTGGAACTGAAGACAGGCCATCCTTGCCATAAAGTGGCGATGAACTTCACTGAATTATGTGCCAGTCCCCAGGCATGGTAGAAAAGAGAACCGTGAGCAATAAAATGGAATAGGTACCTGAAGTCATTTCTGAGCAGTGTTAAAGGTGTGGTTTGTTCTCTCTGTGTGCTGCAGTAAAATGGGAGAAGAGAAATGACTAAAATACACAATGCCAGATCACGGTGGCTCACGCCCATAATCCCAGCTACTCAGGAGGCTGAGACCTGAGAATCATGGTTCAAAACCAGCCCGGACAGGAAAGTCTGTGAGACTCTTATCTCTAATGAACCACCCCAAAGCCAGAAGTAAAGCTGTGGCACAAGGGGGAGAGCACCAGCCTTAAGCAAAAAAGGCTAAGGAAGAGCACAAGGCTTAGAGTTCAAGGACTAGGACCAGCACAAATAGAAAGGAGGAGGAGAAGGCAAATAGAAAGGAGGAGGAGGACCAGGATGATGATATAATTCTGGGCTGGTCCCAGTGCAGCCTAGAAGTACACTTCAGCTATTTTGGGTTGTGCAGGCTCACGGCTGGAGAGCAGTCTCCCGTGGGTCATGTCTCCAGGCTCCCCCCTGTCTGGTGTAGGTAGCACTTTGGACTTGGAGGCTCACAGTAGGAGTTAAGCTTGCTGAAGTTGTTGGGGCAGCAGGAGGGCATTTTACATGAGAAGAGGACATGAATTTTGTGGAAGGCTACAGGGAAAGATTTTTTTGTGTGTCCCCAAAGTGCCTATGTAGAAACTGGGGTGGGGGGAGGGAAATTCTCTCCAATCTCTGACATTTGATCACACACAGATTAAGTAGGAGAAATGAGCACACACAAAGTCTGGGCCTCTCCCAACAGACTGATGGCAGGGGCTTAAAAGACTTTCTGAGCTGCTCCTTGGAGCAGTCTTGAGAGGGGGCTGTGCTGGGAGGGGGTTCAGGAGGTGGTAGTGTTGAACTATGGAAGGGGGCATCATGGGTCAAATCTCTCAGCCAATGTCCCAGGAACAGATGAAAGCCCATCCAGACGGGTGGACGCCTTAGTCTCTACTTCTTTGTGATTCTGAGGTTTGAACTCAATGACTTTTCCTCTTGCTAGGCGGACTCCCTACCACTTGAGCCAGGCTCCCAGACTTCTGTGCTTTTGTTACTTTTCTAATAAAGTCTTGAGTTTTTTTAATTGGATGATTTGGTGCCAGAGTCCTAAGGGCTTGAACTCAGGGCCTGGGTACTGTCCCTGAACTTTTTCTAGTCAGGGCTGGTGCTCTACCACGTGACACACAGCTGCCCTTCCAGTTTTTTGGTGGTTAAAGAGTCACAAAGGTTTCTGCCTCAGCTGCCCTTTCCACCGCCATTCTCAGATCTCAGACTCCTCAGTAGCTGGATTTACAGCTGTGAGCCACTGATGCCCAGGCAAAATCTTGAGGTTTCACTGGGAGCCAGCTTTATACTTCCATTCTCTTGAGCTGGCCCACAGCTGGGATTCTAGATGGGAGCCACCACACCCAGCAAGTTGCATTTCTTCTGGGAAGGAAGAGAGAGAGAGACAGGGAGAAGAGGTTGCCCTTTCAGAAGTGGTACATTTCTAATGTATAGAACTAGGTGTTGGAGAGCGAACCTGGCAAATGACAGGCCACAGGATGGAGTCCACGTGGATGAGTTAGTGCTCTTACAGAAGTAGCCACAGAGAGCTGCCTTTCCCTTTTCCACCATCAGTGAACCAGAAAGTCAACCCTTGCTGGCACTGAATCTGCAACTTCCCGGTCACCATCTGTATGAAAAGGACATTTTTTGTTTATAAGCCACCCAGCTCATGGCATTTTGTTATGGCAATTCAAATGGAACCATGTCAGGGGTGGCCAGGGAAGGTGCAATCCAGACAGTAGATAAGAGAGAGCCAGGCCTGCAAGAAGCTGCCCTAAGCCATCAGAAGGCAAGGACGTACCAGAAGCATCACCAACTCATATACAGACAGTTAATATTGCCTGTAATCCTAACCACTCAGGAGGCTGAGGTCTGAGGATCATGGTTCAAGGCCAGCCCAGGCAAGGAAGTCCATGAGACTCTTACGTGCAATTAATTACCAAAACTAGGAAGTGGAGCTGTGGATCAAGTGGTAGAGTACCAGTCTTGGGTAGAAAATCTTAGGAATAGCACCCAGGCCCAGAGTTCAAATCTCAGAATCTCTCTCTCTCTCTCTTTCACACACACACACACACACACACACACACACACACACACACACACACACACACACACACACTCTACAAACTACAATGTGGGGGAGAGGCAGAATTTTGGTCCCTGGAAGGCCTCATCTCTTCTGAACAGATAAGAAAAGATAGTCTGCTGATACAAACTTAGGTTATTTCTAATCTTTTCATTTGTTTCTTTGAGTGCTAGGGATAACACTCCCGACTGACCTTTCTGAAAGCACCAGCCCAGAGAACCACGCAAACATACAGTCGCGTACAGAGAAAGGGGTTTTCATGGCAGCCATGGCTGACAGGCTAGCTCTCTGGGCTTACAGAGCAGCAAGTCCTGGAGAGGGAGTGACAGGGAGGCTGAGGGCGGGAATTTTGCTGGAAAGCGGGAAGTATTGCACAGCTAGATAGACCTGAGCAGAGAGCAGGATGTAGCTGGAGGCTAGAGATACCTGTGATTTCAGGAATGAGGTAGGGACTAACAATTATGGCCAGACCTGGCCTGGTCACCCAGTTTTGGAGAAAGGACAGAGGACCTAAGCAGTCAAACCAAAATGGAGGAGGACACGCTAACATTCCCCCCTATGTTGTTTGATAGCAGTAGGTACCAAGTCAGGAGTCTAGATCAGGAGCATGGGCGGTGATCATTTCTTCTGGAGCTACTTGCTGCTGAGAAGGGGCAAAGTAGGGGTGTTCGACCAGGTAACTCCTAGAAGCATTTAGTTGATGGTTTGATTAGTGAAAATCCTCATTTTTCCTATAAGGATGTTTAGCATACGCTGAGTAACAAGGCTCAAGCAGTATAAGGCAAAAAAATTGCTGCCAGTGGACCTGAGGCATAAGTCAGGAATGATTGATCCCAGAAGGAGCTATCAAGACCTGAGGTTCTTAGGCTAGCAGCTACCTTTGATAGTTTTTTTTTTTTTTTTTGGGTCCAGTCGTGGGGCCTGAACTCTGGGCCTGGGCGCTGTCCCTCAGCTCTTCAGCTCAAGGCTAGCGCACTACCACTTGAGCCACAGCGCCACTTCCAGCTTTTTTCTTTTTGCTTATGTGGTGCTGAGGAATCGAACCCAGGGCCTCAGGCATGCAAGGCAAGCGCTCTACCACTGAGCCACCTTCCCAGCCCCTCTTTGATAGTTTTTATGCTTTGTTCTACTCTGCCAGTCATGTAATACAGTAGCAACACTTGTTTTCCAAGGAGGTTTTGGAGGGTTACATATGCCAAAGAGTTTAGCTGAATCTGCAGCAGGTTAAGGACCACTGTGGTCTCCTTGGCATTAGCCTATAGCACTTCATGTACCTGGTTGTTGGGAGTTATTGAGTATACAGGCCTTCTGAGGCTATTTTTACCAATATTAGCTACCAGACTTATTCCTACCAAAAGAGGAAGGAGGAGGGCTTTGCTTCTGTCAGCTTGGAATCCTAAGGAGATCTTTATTGGCCAACACCTGAAATTCAGTGAATGTTTACAGTGTGTCCTGGGAACTGAGGGTATATTAGGTCCCATGCAGAATGGTAAGGAGGATTTACACCAAAATAGCGTCCCATTGGGGGCCATGATAACTGATTTAACCAAAACCTTGGTTGAACACAGGGAAGACATGGAGATAGCATGGTACCTGACATCCTGTATCCTGGAGGGGGAAATAAGACTTCTTCTTTTCTTCTTCTTCTTCTTCTTCTTCTTCTTCTTCTTCTTCTTCTTCTTCTTCTTCTTCTTCTTCTTCTTCTTCTCCTCCTCCTCCTCCTCCTCCTCCTCCTCCTCCTCCTCCTCCTCCTCCTCCTCCTCCTCCTCCTCCTCCTCCTCCTCCTCCTCTTCCTCCTCCTCCTCCTCCTCTTCCTCCTCCTCCTCCTCCTCCTCCTCCTCCTCCTCCTTTTTCTTTATTTTTGGTCAGTTGTAGGGCTTGAACTCTGGGCCTGGGCACTGTCCCTCAGCTCTTCAGCTCAGAGTTAGCACTCTACTACTTGAGCCACAGCACTACTTCTAGTTTTCTGGTGGTTTATTGGAGGTAAGAGTTTTATGGACTTTCCTGCCCTGCTGGCATTGAATCATGATTCTCAGATCTGAGCCTCATGAGTAGCTAGGATTACAGGTGTGAGCCACAGGTGCCTGGCTGGAAGTAAGACTTTTACAGCTTTATCTTAGGATAACAGGAACCTGAGAGGAGGTAGCAGAATATTCAAGCGTACCAGAGCCAACAGGTGTCATGGTCTTTTCTGTCCACTTCCTGCTGGCATGGGGATATTGAGGAGTCACTGGGGTTGGGATCTTTAGGGTCTAGGTCTGTGCTGGGCGGGGCAGTATAAGTGAAGCCTCGGGTTGCCTGTCATAATAGGATGGCCTTGACTCATTCCTGATGGTGTCCTTTGTGAGGCCTGTTAAAGAGAAACTTTTGCAAAGGTTAAGATCAGGCAAAAGACTGACAAGGTGGCAGGACTGGTTGATATGAATGATACAGGAAAGCACACCCTGGGCATAAGCCAGAAAAGTTTTATTTGGAGTACAAACTCAGTTGTGGCCTCCTACAGAGAAGGAGGAATTCCTATGGACTAGGGGCAGGAAGGGAGTATCTAGGGTTTCTAGCAACTGAGTAGGGGAAAGCATGGTGGACTGGTTGAGAATAACCAGTCAGAGGCTAGGACTGGAATAGAGTGGGTAAAGGTCCAACAAGAGGCCTTGGTAAATGTCTGGATTATAGAGTATGTATGGGAGACCCAGGAAGCTGCCAAGGATAACTGTCTGGAGTCTAAGACTCATAAATAGCAGGTAACAAAGGCAAAATGTAAGTTTCTGTCCAGTTAGAAGGTAGACAAGTATGGAAATTAGATGGACAAACTTTACTATTTCTCTTGATTTCCTTGCTCTGGTTAATTTTGAAAGGGCAAGTGCAGAGTGGCTCAATTTAGGATGTGAGATCGTCCCCTCTTACTCCTCTCCATGATTTTTCATAATCAGGACTGGCTTTGTCTGGGAGTCTGCTCATTGCTGGGATGGCTGTTGCAATTGGCATCTCTTTTGCCAGTCATGGGGTTTGAACTCAAGGCCTGAGCACTGTTCCTGAGCACTTCTGCTCAAGGCTAGTGCGCTACCACTTTGAGCCACAGCGTCACTTCCAGCATTTGGCTGGTTAATTAAAGATAAGAGTCTTTTGAGCCATGTGTCCAGCCTGGCTCTCTGCTGTTTAGATGGGAGATGGAATCTCAGAAGGATTTGTCTGCCCAGCTTGGCTTTGAACTGCAATCCTCAGATCAAATGAGTCTTTGCCACAAAAAACAAAAACAAAAAAAAACCCCTTGTTATCCAATTAAAGAAACAAGGAGACCAATAGAAATAATAAGCAGAGCTGGGTGCTGGTGGCTCACACCTGAAATTCTAGCTACTAAGGAGGCAGAGATCTGAGGATTACAGTTCAAATCCAGTCCAGGCAGGAAAGTCTGTGAGACTCTTATCTCCAATAAATCACCAGAAAACTGGAAGTGACACTGTGGTTCAAGTGGTAGAGTAGCTAGGATTACAGGTGTGAGCCACCAGCACCCAGCTACAGCTTTTATTGATAAAGATTTTCCTTTTAACAAGCAGCACATTTGATAATTAACTCAACACAAGGTTTACATTAGTTACAACTGTAGTCAAAAAGGATGTAATTTTTACTCCATGATAACAGTTTTTACATATTACAATGAGATTACTTTGAACATGTTCACACACACTGGTGTACAAAAGTTTTAAGGTGTGTTTAGGTTTTTAAAAAAAAAAAAAGAAAAGAAAAAAGAGAAAAAGAAAGAAAATGGGCCATGTAAGTTCTCTGGAATTCCAGTGTTAAATGAAATTGTTTTGCCCAATATGATAGAACCATGTAGTCAGTTAGAAAAACAAAAACATGGGCTGGGAAGGTGGCTCAGTGGCAGAGCGCTTGCCTTGCATGCCTGAGGCCCTGGGTTTGATTCTTCAGCACCACATAAGCAAAAAGAAAAAAAGCCGGAAGTGGTGCTATGGCTCAAGTGGTAGAGCGCTAGCCTTGAGCTAAAGAGCTGAGGGACAGTGCCCAGGCCCAGAGTTCAGGCCCACGACCGGACCCAAAAAAATAAAAAAAAAATAAAGAAAAACAAAAACATTAAAACAAATACTTTTGCCAACAAACAGAATCTTTTTCACAATCCAGGCACCCCGTGGCTCGCACCTACAATCCTAGCTACTCAGGAGGCTGAGATTTGAGGATTACGGTTCAAAGCCAGCCAGGGCAGAAAAGTCCTTGAGACTCTTATCTCCAATGAAACACCAGAAAACTGGAAGTGGAGCTGTGGCTCAAGTGGTAGAGTGCTAGCTCCGAGCTGAAAAGCTGAGGGACAGCGCCCAGGCCCAGCGTTCAAGCCCCACGAATGACCCTCCCCCCCCAAAAAAAAAATCTTTTTCACAGATTATCAAGACCTAGCTAGCCAGGAACAGAACATGTTTAAAATCTTTGCTAGCAAGACACACTGACCTTAGAATCATTGACTTAAACACTTTTTTCTCAAATACCAACAAACCAAATCAACTCTCATGGAAAGCTGAAGAGGGATTCCATGGTGACCTGAGAGGTCAGGGACTTGAGACATGGTACAAAATGGCAGCTGAGTCTAGTGGGGACTAAACAGAGTTCCCTCAGGCGGCAGGGCCCCAGGGAGCCTGCATTCACAGTCTCCAGAGCTCACAGCATAGGTCTGGCAAGGTCAGGCAACCTACTATACATGCCACCCCTGCTTCAAGGACACCAGGCAAGCCCGTTACCTGGGGTGTGGGACTCCACCTCTAAGAGGTTTTTTGGTTTATTTTTTTTTTTTTTGGTTCCAGTTGTGGGCCTGAACTCTGGGCCTGGGCGCTGTCCCTCAGCTCTTCAGCTCAAGGCTAGAGCTCTACCACTTGAGCCACAGCACCACTTCTGGCTTTTTTCTTTTTGCTTATGTGGTGCTGAGGAATCGAACCCAGGGCCTCATGTATGCAAGGCAAGCGCTCTACCACTGAGCCACCTTCCCAGCCCCTCTAAGAGGTTTTTTGTTGTTTTTTTCTTTTTGGAAATTTCCCATCATCTACCACTGCCAAGATGACACCTGTTAAACCCAATTCTCTATTACCTACCATGTGGTCAGTGTTAGAAAAACAGGCAATATCAAGCAGAATACAAGACAAAACTTAAGATTTAGCCAACAACAAGCAGAATTTGACAGACTCTCCATGCTTAGACAAACATTGGTAACAAGAACAGAAAACCTCTAAAACAATTTTGGTAATGAGACATATTAGCATATGAATCAGACTCAGGAAAGAAAAGGGCTGGTTTATTTTAGATATTCTGTATGTCTAACTGCTCCCAGTATGGGATGCTTGAAGCAGACTGACAGTTTTTTTGTGTGTTTTTTGTTGGTCGTGGGGCTTGAACTCTGGGCCTGGGCGCTGTCCCTCAGCTCTTCAGCTCAAGGCAAGCTCTCTACCACTTGAGCCACAGCACTACTTCTGGTTTTCTGGTGGTTTATTAGAGATAAGAGTCTCAAGGACGGACTGGGAAGGTGGCTCAGTGGTAGAGCGCTTGCCTTGCATGCATGAGGCCCTGGGTTCGATTCCTCAGCACCACGTAAGCAGAAAAAAAAAAAAGCCGGAAGTGGCACTGTGGCTCAAATGGTAGAGTGCTAGCCTTGAGCTGAAGAGCTGAGGGACAGTGCCCAGCCCCAGAGTTCAGGCCCCACGACCGGGCCCCCCCCCCCAAAAAAAAAAAAGAGTCTCAAGGACTTTCCTGCCCAGGCTGGCTTTGAACCATGATCCTCCTGTCTCAGCCTCCTGAGTAGCTAGGATGACAAGCGTGAGCCACCAGCGTCCAGCTTGATAGTTTTTACTTAGAGAATCTGAGTGGTTTGTTGGAGAATTTTTGACTGGAATGGAGGCAATTTAATGGCAAATAATTTTTAGTCTGGAGGTTGCTTGAGAGTGAGAGAGAGAGAGACAGAGACTGACAGAGAGTGAGAGGAAAAGCCTGTACGTAGCCTTCTCCACTTGCTGGAGCGCTTCCATATAAGTCCCATAAAATATGGGGGTTCAGTGTTCCAGGAAGGGGCCACGTGGACACACTGAGAATACTGGGGCCAAATTTGATTGCATACGTATTTAGGCTTAGGAGGTGTAAGGCTAGGCAGGAGCTTGGCTCTAAATTATGCAAAAGACAGCGTAGAGGAGAATCCTGAGGAATTTTAGACAGGGCACTTCCCTTGGCGAGGGCGAGCGTGTGGTTGAGCAGAGCTCCCACAGCCATCCCCGGAGGAACTCCAGTCAACTGACCGAGGGAGCGAGCACCAAGAGGGGTCACCACCCACAACTGCTGGGTCCCAAACACGCAAGAGGCATTGTCACCATGCAATTGTTGGCTGGCCAGAGAGTGGCCTGGGCCTCCTGGGCTGGACTCAGAAGTCAGTGCTGAGCTTTGACCCTGGTGCTCTGCACCCTGAATGGCCACTCACCGCTGAAGAGGGGTGGAATAGCCGGCGTTGAACGCTGGAAAGACGCTCAGTCAGGAGGAATTGACCTTTACGTTGTCTGGGTGAGCCTGAGCTCAGTACCAGGTCAAGGGGCGGCTCAGATTCCTCAAAGGGGAAGAGCAAAACTCACCCTCACTGGGGGAGCCTAAAACTGAGTCATGGCACCAATCAAAGCACCAGCCCAGAGAACCGTGCCGAGAAAGGGGTTTTTCATGGCAGCTGGGGCTGACAGGCTAGTAGCATGTCCTTCAAAGGGAGCACCAGGGATGCTGAAGGCCGGACAGGGAGGCCAAGGGCGGGCATTTATTGCTGAAAGCTGGAAGTACTGCGCAGATGCAGATGCCACGGGAGGCTAGAGATACCTGTGGTTTCAGGAATGGGGTGGGGACTAACAATTATGGCCAGACCTGGCCTGGTCACCCGATTTTGGGGAAAGGGCAGAGGGCCTAAGATGGAAGCAGTCAGACCAAAATGGGGGAGGACACACTAACACTTCCTTTCTTTATCACAAATCCCCAGGACCGACCCCCGCCCAAAAAAAAAACCCCTTTCATCTTTTCTTCTAATACTGTCAACCTCCTTATGTTTTGTATTTTACAATTCATCCAAAGGTCATCCTGCGACATGTGTCACTGTAGTAGTATTGGTTCATAGAAGAGTTTTAACTCCTTTTCACCCCTGTGTAGTATGCCATTGGGTGACTAAGAAACATGTCATCCACCTAGTCCTCTCCTAATGAATTTAAGTTGTTTGTGGTTTCCATGGCTCACTCCCACTCCATGTAGCAGGAGCACCCTTCTAGTCTCTGAGTATGCTCACACGGCTGGTGTCTCTTTAGACCACACTTCTGGAAATAGTATTTCTATTCATCTCTGGTTCTGATTGTATTTTCCTGCTTATGAACCTGAGGTCTTAGACCACAGACCCAGCCTCCTGGGGCTCCCCATGTCATGTCTGCCCCCCTGTGCCCTGAGGCCTGGTAGAGAAGGAAGCTTTATCACCTAGCCTGGGTGTAGCAGAGGAAGTGACCTCCACATCTGTCCGTCTCCAACAGTCTTAGGAGCACAGACAGAGAACCAGGGGCAGAGGGAGGGAGTGATGCAGAGTTACTCAACAGTCCTGGTCACACAGAGCCTGGTGGGCTATATTTTAGTCCCTGTCTTGGTTGGGATTCTGGAGAAGTTGTCACCTGTCCCCTCTGGTGAGGATAAGAAGGCCTGGCAGATGGTGTGTCCTGAGGACGCTCTGTCCTCCCTTGGTGATGGCTTCGGTTACAAGTTCCCCAGTTCCCGGGCTGCTCCGTCCTTCCCCCAGCAGCCCTGTCCTTCCGGCAGTTGCAGAGTGGTAACAGGGAGGACGGCTGAGAATGGAGACACATGGAATGAAAGAGAGATGCTGCGTTTACTTTTCTCCTGGCTTTCGTTAATATTTTGGGCACAAGAAAGTAGTTAGTGCTTTTTGGCAAAAATAGCTTTTAGGAACCTGTTACTCTTGCTCTTCACCTTGACCTCCTTTTCCTGTTCCCTTTTTGGTTTCCTCTTCTCACCAAAGTGCCTTTTCAAATCCTTTTTCCAAGAACCTGTGGGTGGTCAGTGGCTCATGCCTCTAATCCTAGCTACTCAGGAGGCTGAGGTCTGAGAACCACAGTTTTAAGCCAACCCAGGGCAAAAACTTATCTCCAATTAGATATCAATAAGCTGGAAGTGGAGGCATGATTCAAGTGGTAGAGCACCAGCTCTGAGATGGGTAAAAAGCCTTGTAAGAGTGTGAGGCCCTAGAGGCCTGGAGTTCAAGCCTTGGTACCAGCATAAGTAAACAACAAACCAACAAAAGGCCTATGAGCCAGGTGCTGGTGACTCACGCCTGTCATCCTAGCTATTCAGGAGGCTGAGCTCTGAGGATCATGGTTCAAAGCTACCCTGGGCAAGAAAGTCCATGAGACTCTTATCTCCAATGAACCACCAGAAAACTGGCAATGGTGCTGTAGCTGAAGTGGTAGAGTGCTCACCTTGAGCTGAAGAACACAAGAGACGTGACATATCACCGTTTTCTGCTAGTTTTGTATTCAGTCCTTCAACGGCCAGTCTAGAAAGGGCAGAGAAGGACCAGCCCTCTCCTTAGAGACCTCTTCTAGGGCAGTAATTACATTCATTTGTTGTCCTGTGGGCTTGATGGCTTTTTGCTGGGTTGTGGGCTATAAAGATCCTGGATTCAGATTTTTCTCCCCCTTCCTTTAGTCAACTATCGCTGACCCTGGGGTTCAGTTGGGGCTAAGGCTCAACTCTCTCTCTCTCTCCCTCTGGAACTTCTGGGATTCTGGGGGCAGAGAGGAAGAGAGGCTGAAACAGCTGTTGTTGCTTCCGGAGCCCAAGACATCACAGTAATTTCACACCTGTCCCACACAACGTGCTTACTAATTTGCTCCCACAGTTGTCAGCTTGCATGCCCTAGCCTCTGGAGCCTCCCGACCCCTCAGCAGGGTTTGAACTTAGGGCCTCGTACTTGCTCATCCTGCTTGTGAGGCTGTTGTTTTACCACTTGAACCATGCTTCCAGCCTAGCCTTTTGCTGGTTAATCGGAGCTGGGAGTGTTGTGGCCTTTTCTGCTTAGCCTGGTTTTGTGCCTTAATCCTGAGATCTCAGCCACTTGAGTAGCTAGGAAGATAGGCATGAGCCCTGGGTACCTCAGCTCCAGTCTGAAAACACCCATCCCAGAAGACCACGCGGACATAGTCACACACAGGAAAGGGAGTTTTATTTCCAGCTGAGGCTGACAAGGCCACCTCCCCCTCGAGAGCGGGAGTCATGGCACCTCTCCATAATCAGGGGCATCCTTCTAACATCGGGGCTAGAGGTGGGAGGTACTCTGTGTGCCCTGCTAGGTTTGAGTAGAGAATACGCAGACCTATCCTGGCCAGATCACCAGGGAGAGTTCTCTCTTCTTTGTGAAGGAAGGGCAGGGTGGAGTTCAGGTCTGGGTGGAGGGCATTCCGCAGATGCAGCTGGGGGCTAATAACTAATAACACAGTTCACCTCTAGAGAGTCAGGGTATTTTCTGCCCTGCAATGAATAAACGAAGCCTGGCTTGGAACATTAGTGCCTGATTCTGTAGCTGAGCAGGAGAGGGGAGGGCAAGTGATTTGGGCTGTGTGTTCTGTGGGGCCTTTCCAGCGGCTTCCTCCTCCAGGGTCATTTTAGTATCTCTTTGGCCTCCAGTGACATTTAAGGCCCTTTCACATTCTGTGAAGCACAGAACCATCCTGATCCTCCTCCACTACATATAAATAGATGTCATTATATTTAAAATCAGAGGCAGGTGGCTCATTGGTCTAATACTACATTATTTAGTTTTTTGATTTTTAATATATCTGAATTCAGGGCCTCTTGCTCTGGGCTTAGCTTTGTTTTTGCTCAAGGCTGGTGCTCTACCACCTGAGACACACCTCTACTTCCAGCTCTTTGCTGGAACTGGGGATAAGAGTCTTATGGATTTGTCTCCCCATGTTGCCTTCAAACCTTGGTCCTCAGATGTCAGTCTCCTGAGGAGCTATAATGACAGGTGTGAACTCCTGGCACCCTGCTTACATTATTATTTTTTTGGGGGGGTCCAGTCGTGGGGCCTGAACTCTGGGCCTGGGTGCTGTCCTTCAGCTCTTCAGCTCAAGGCTAGTGCTCTACCATTTGAGCCACAGCGCCACTTCCGGCTTTTTTCTTTTTGCTCATGTGGTGCTGAGGAATCGAACCCAGGGTCTCATGCATGCAAGGCAAGCGCTCTACCACAGAGCCACCTTCCCAGCCCCCCTGCTTATATTATTTTAATTAAACATTCCTCCATTTCAATCCTGCAGTTGACTTTTCTATTCTGGAGTCAGTGCTGATTCAGGTCTCAGATATCTTTACATGCGCTTGAAATAGATGCAGACTCCAGGTCTGACCACCAGCCTTCCAGACAAAATGTGTCCGGCTTGGGCCTACTATAGAATCCCTAAGCCCTGACCAAGCCTCTTCCTGAGTGTGCAGTCTGTGACTGCTTCTAGACCTTTTCTCCTTGCACAGCATCCATGGACAGCGAGAGAGATCCTTCCTCCTCTTGGCAGAATCAAGGAGCACACTTGCTGGCCCCCTTCCTTGGGTAACATATTTGTTTGTGTCTGAAACCTCTTCTACCTATCGTCCTGCCTCCCAAGCTAGCAGCTTGAGAACAGAGCCGGTCTCTCTTGCTCACCATATAGAAACACACTTTGGGGCTGAAGGGGGGGGGGGCCGACGGGGGGCAGGGAGGATACCTGGAGTTGGAGGTTCTAGCAGTTTCTTCTCATTGGCGTCACAGTTGATGTTGGCTAGCAGCTGGGACCTACCTCAGCAAGGGCGGCTGACTAGAGGATCAGCTACCCACAGCTCGCCATATGGAGAGGCCTCTCCAGAGGCCTGAGCTTCCTCAGCCCAGTGGTTCTAAGTTCCAACCCTGAGTATCCCAAACAACAGATCAGAGGCTAAAATTCCTTAGAAGATAAGCCAAATCATTTCTTCTCGTGTACATTGGTTACAAGAGATTTAGAATCCTACCCAGATTCAGAGCCAGGGAAAGTTCTAGATGATCATGGGATTGGGAAATATTGTTCTCAGGAAATACATTCTGAGCCATCAGGCACCAGTGGTTCATGTCTGTCATCCTAGCTTCTCAGGAAGCTGAGATCTAAGAATCACAGTTCAAAGCCAGCCCACATAGACACATTTGAAAGACTCTTATCCCAAGTAAACAGCAAAAAGGCAAAAGTAGAGGCATGGTTCCGAAAGGGGCTAGTTAGCCCGCCATAGCATTGCTCAGGGAGCCTCAGCTGGCTGAAGTTTAGCCTATAGGAGTTTCTGGCACCAGAGACACTCAAAGGCACCTGAGTTCGAGGGAATGCTTCTGCGCTTGCCTTTGCCCTTCACTTGCTCATCACAGCTGTGATCTGAGCGTGACATTTATCATTCTGTGATGCTATCTTACTTCTTTGTTTGTGGATTGTGCAATGGCTCCCCGGGGAAGGTTTCTGGCACCTTCTTTAGATGCTTCTTAGGGAGTGAGTAGAGCCCTGTGTTGCTGTACCGTTTTACTTTAGGCTGTGCATCTTTCTGAGCTTGACTTGCCATTTTGCAGTTGAGTGTTGCCAAGAAGAGAGGCACAAGTTGTGCTCTCTTGAGTTGTTCAGAGGCTTTCTTTTCTCTAGGCTACTCCTCTGCTCTGGGACCTTATAAAGGGCTCCCAGTGGCTTGCAGAAAGATGTGTAAGAAGAGCCATGGCCACCACTGGACATCCAGTGTAACGCCTTGGTCCTTTATAGAGGCCTGTCCCCATCGTGGTGCCGCACCCGAACGGGCGTGAGAACAGAGAAGCCTTTTTTTTTTTCTTTTTGCCGGTCGTGGCCTGAACTCTGGGCCTGGGCGCTGTCCCTCAGCTCTTCAGCTCAAGGCTAGCGCTCTACCACCTGAGCCACAGCGCCACTTCCGGCTTTTCTCTGCTTATGTGTGCTGAGGAATCAAACCCAGGGCCTCACGCATGTGAGGCAAGCGCTCTACCACTGAGCCACCTTCCCAGCTTTTTTTTTTTTTTTTTGCCAGTCCTGGGGCTTGAACTCAGGGCCTGGGCGCTGTCCCTGAGCTGCTTTTGCTCAAGGCTAGCACTCTGCCACTTGAGCCACAGCGCTACTTCCAGCTTTTTCTGTTGATGTAGTACTGAGGTATTGGATCCAGGGCTTCATGAATGCTAGGCAAGCACTCTACCACTAAGCCACATTCCCAGCCTGAGAAGCCACATTTTGAGAAGTCAAATAGGGAGTCTTTTTTTGTTGTTGTTGGTCATGGGGCTGAGCTCTGGGCCTGGGCACTGTCCCTCAGCTCTTCAGCTCAAGGCTGCCACAGCACCACTTCGGACTTTTTCTGTTTATGAGGTGCTGAGGAATCAAACTCTGGGCCTCCTGCATGCAAGACAAGTACTCTACCACTGAGCCACTTTTCTAGCCCCAGAATAGGGAGTCTTTATTTGGAGAATTCATGTCTGCAGTGGACTCCTCTGTCTCAAAGATCTGCAGCACAGAATCAAGCTTAAACAAAGAGACTTTAAAGACAAAAACCACTATTGTAAGGTGAATCATACCAGAAGCCACATTTTAAAATATAGAATATTGGAGTCTTTATTATACAATTAACAGGCTGCAGACGGCCAGTTGTTACAAAGGCCTGCAGCACGCAAATATACATAACACAGCTAGGAAACATGCTAAAGAGGAAAGAAATAACAAGAACAATACCAACAAGCCAATTCAGCTCCAATGGAGAGCTGAATTGGGATGCCAGGATGACTGGAGACAAGCCAGGAGACAGGACACAATCCCAGAGACACGTGTGGTGTGGTGTGTTCAAGGCTAGCAAGGCCTAAATAGGTTGGTGCAGGGGGAAGATCCTCAGGAAATTCCCAGTCCCAGGCACTGGACTGACAGATTCAGTAACCTATCAGCCAAGTGCCTGCCCCTGCCTCTGGAGGTCTGGGCATGCCCACTATCTGGGAGGCAGGTGATGGGGGAGGGGGGTTCCTTCCCACAGCATGAAGACAAGATGCCAGACCTTACCATCCAATATGGTGCCCGCCAGACCTGACCTTACTTCACCACATGCTTGGGGTAGAGACTAAGCCTTAACGAAAGCAGACCTTATATGGTCTGCACTCAGGTGCAAGCAGAATTTTCCATCTAAGGACGTAGCTCTGCGGTCAGCTTAAGCTTTCCATTTAGGGGATGCGCCTCAAACTTTCCATATCAGGGGGTTACTCAGAGGGAATCAAACTGTTTAGGGAGAGAATCAAGGCAGAATCAGAGCATTCTCTGCAGCAAAGCTTTCCTAGGGCTAAACAGAATGACATCAGCAATTCAACACATGGCCTCTCTCATCTCTTGGCTTTTCAGAGCTGGGTGGAAAGCCCCCTCCACCCAGCCAAGGCCCCAAGATGGCTGTGAGGACGAGACACGTGGCTCAGAGGCAATCTTCTTATTTCAATGGCAACTCGAGGGGGAGGAGCCCTGTGAGCACCCTGGCACCTTTCCAGATCTCTTTGACTCTACAGCCCCACTAAGGATGGGCCTGTCTAATTTCAGTCGTGTGTGTATGTGTGTGTGGGGGGGTACTGGGGCTTGAACTTAGGGACTCATGTTCTCCCTTGTGTTTTTTTTTTCCCACTAAAGGCTGGTGCTCTACCACTTGAGTCACACCTCTATTTCTGGCTTTTTGCTGGTTAATTGGAGACAATAATCTTATAGTCTGGCCCAGCTGGCTTTGAGTCATGATCCTCGGATTTCAGCCTAGGGTTAGAAGCTAGGTGTGAGCCACCGTTCTTTTCCTTGCACAGTTCAGCTGCTGTTGACCTACCACTGCTCCAGCAGACCTGGGTCTACAGCTCTTCAAAGCACTACTAGCATTCCGTCTTTCCTGTTGCAGCCATCCTGAGACCCACCCTGTCACAAGTCTCCAGTTCCTCGCCTTCCTGGAGGCAGGAAGGCCGCACTCAGCCACCTCTGCTCCTGTCCCTGCCAGCATGCTCAGTGTACTAGCTGCCTTTCCAGCCGGCCTTCAACCCTGATTGTACACCAACTGGCCCCTGGGCAACAACACAGCAGAAAAGGCAGCCGATTTCTGCCCTAGTGGAGGTGACAATCTGACCTGGGGGATTAAAAAAAAAGAACAAATTAATACTGTCTATATCATGGAATGTTGGAGAATGTCAGAGCTGCTAGAATAATACAGCTGGGGGAGGATGTGGGGAAGGAGAGGAAAAGGAAGCTGCTTCAGAGGAAAGGATATGGGGGAAGGAAAACACTGAGTCAGGTCACAATGCAGTGTTTTGATTCACCGCATCTGAAGGACTGAATGGCCCAGTGAATAAATGAATGGTGGGGCAAGCAATCTTATTTGGGAAGGAATAAAAGGAGGGAGGAGCCGGGTGCTGGTGGCTTAGGCCTGTCAGTGATCCTAACCACTCAGATCTGAGGATCATAGGTTAAAAGCCCCCCCCCCCCCTTTGGGCAGGAAAGTCTGTGAAACTTTGATCTCCAATTAACCATCAAAAATCAGAAGTAGAGAGCTGTGTCCCGAGAGGCAGAACACTAGCCTTGAGTGCTGGACAGTGCCCCAGTACACATACACACACACACACACACACACACGGACAGAGAGAAAACAGACAAAAAGAAAAAAAATGGGAAAAGGAAACACAAGAAAGGGAGGATGCTGATGCTGTCAGGTGCTGACGGCCTCAGCCCCGAGTAGCTGGGATTAATGTGAACCACCGCTGCCCAGCTTGCTTGCCCTCCCTTCCTCTAGTCTCTCCCTCCATTTCTTCTTTCCTCTTTCTCCGTTCATCTCTCCCTCTCTTCTCAGTGCTGGGGATAGAACCTGCTAAGCAGGTGTTCTACCATCCAGTTAGCCCCCAGCCCCAACTCGCTGAGGTTTGGGAGGAATCCCACGAACCCTAGGGGAAAGGCCCCCGGCTCGGTGTTCCCGGGCGCAGGACTCGGTGGTCCAGGGCCTGCCCTGGGGACGGGCTGGGGCTGAACCCGGAGGCTCGGCGGACTCGCGGCTCCCCATCCGTCCCTCGGGAATGCCATCACCGGGCTCGGGACCGCCGGGGACCCTCCCGGACTCAGCCCAGCGCCCCGGCCTCCCCGGGCCCGGGCTCCCGGACTCACACCGGGGACGCGGCCAGGCCGCTGTGGCCCGCTCGGAGGCCCGCTGAGTCCGGGAGCGGCCTCCCGCCCGCGGGGCTCGCACCCACCGCACGTGGGGTGCGTGTTCTCCTCCACAGGAGTCCCGAAGGCCGGCCACCTGCGCGGCCGGGACGGCGGAGGGCAGGAATGAATGAATGACCCGCGGAGTGAACGAGGCAGGAATGAATGAATGACCCGCGGAGTGAACGCGGCGCGGCGCGGGCCCAGCTCCCCAGCCCCGCCGGTCGGCCCCGGTCCTTCCGCTGCAGTGGGCTACGAGACCCGCCGGACCTGCCCCGCCCTCCCCGGCCGCCCGGACCTCACGGGCGCTCCCCGCTCGCCTGGGCGGTGGCCGCGCCGGGCTAGGGGCCGTCGCCATTGGCCGCCGGCGCCCGCGGGCCGCCGCGCCGCCGCGGGGGGCCCTGCGGCGCAGGCTGGGGGCCTAGCGGTCCGCGCGCGCGCGCGCGAGTCTTTAGCGACGGTGCCCGGGGCGCAGGCCCCGCCCCGCGCCCCGCCCCCTCGCTGCGCCGCGCGGCCGCCGGCCCCCGCCCGCCTCATGTGGCTCGGCCGGCGGCTGGGAGCGGCGGGGCGGCGGCGGCGGCGGCGGCGGCGGCGCGCGGCGGGGCGCGGGGCCCGGGAGGCGGCGGCGGCGGCGCGCGGCGCGCGGCGGGGCCCGGGAGGCGGCGGCCGAGGCCCAGGCGGGCGGACGCGAGCGGCGGAGCGGCGGGAGCAGGCCCGGCCCGGCCCTCGGGGCGGCCGCCCGGCCGCAGCATGCGCGCCCGCCGGGGGCTGCGGCGGCTGCCGCGCCGCTCGCTGCTGGCCGCGCTCTTCTTCTTCTCGCTGTCGTCCTCGCTGCTCTACTTCGTCTATGTGGCGCCCGGCATAGGTAAGACCGCGGGCGGCCGCGCGGGCCCGCCGACCCCGAGCCCCCCGCCGGGCCCGGCTTCCCGCCCCTGCGCCCGGCTCGGGGAGGGGAGCGGGAGCCGCCTCCCCGCCGGGCGCCCGGGCCCCGCATCCTCCCTCTGCCCGGCTGTCCTTCCGTCCATCCTTCTCCCTGCATCCCGCCCGCGCCGGCGTGACTCCGCCGTTTCCCGGCGCCCCGCGGCCCCCGGGCGCACCCTCGCCGACCCCCGGCCCCTCCCGGCCCGGCCTCCTCCCGGGTCGGGGGCCCGGCCCGCCCTCCCCAGCCAGCGGGGACGCGGAGGCGGCTCCCCTGGGTCCCGGGCACCTGCCCCGGCCGCGCGGGGAAGTTCCGACGGGCCCGGGGGAGGCCCGGGCCCGGGGCCTGCGGGAAATGGTGCCGGGCTTTTCCTAGGGCGGGGTGGCGGGGAAGGTGGAGGTGCGGGGAAGATGGACCTGGATGGAGAGCGTGTCTCAGGGGCCTGTCCCTTAAAGGGAAGGCGGCCTGGGATAAAGTGAGCCCCCCGCCCCCCCAGACGGTCAGGATCCCGAGGAAGACGGCGGTGGGGGGTGGGTGTCAAGGGCGGAGGTCATTGAGGTCAGACTTGGGTTCCAGTCCCCGTCCTGTATGACCTTGGGCGGGTTGCTAAGCCTCGGCTTCTGTCCGCTGTGACTTGGGGGCTGGAGGGGGGTGGGTACCAGTCTCAGTGCTTCAGGGTTTTAAAGAATGAAAGCGAGTGTCTGCACATGGAAAGCACGTCGCTATGGTGGATGCACAGTTTCATAAATAAATGAAGAATTAGCATCAGCTGTTGTGTGTACCTCCCAGGAAAGGGGGTGGTGGGGGATGGAAGGAATACACATTCTGGACTTGGTATGACCACGCATCTCTTGATAAAACTTCAGCTAAGGGTGAATAATGGACTTAGAATGCTGTGGGGGGTAGGGAGCGGTTGAGAAGGATGGTCCACTCCACTGTGAAGCCTAGTTGATTTGGATGTATGCAAAAGGACGGTGAGCCATAGGGAAATGGCCTCTTGTGGATGCCTGGTAACCAGTGCCAGCCTCTGTTAACCAGTCAGAGCAGGGGATGCTGTCTTGATTGCTTGGGTCGCTTCACTTGATGGTTAACGTGGATATTGGTACTGCAAGTTGGATCTGGGAAGATGAAACAGGAAACATCAGATTGCCCCAGCTGTCTTTGGGACCCTCCCTCTAGGGAGCTACAGAATGTGGTTTTCTGGATTTCATTCCTAGAGCGTAGAAGGATAAAAGGCTAGGAATTCTGGCAGAACAAGAATAGAGAACTAATTATTGGAGTTAATTGAGAAAAGAACTCATTAGTATCTTGGATATTAAGAGTCTCATAAAAGTGGGTGTGACTTGATGGGTTTGGACCCAGAAGCATCTTAGAGAGCTGTAACCCCTTTTCTCTGCATTTGTAGAAGAGACAAGTTTCCCTGGTCTGTTCATAAATCGGCTATATCTAAATGGAAAAAAATGTTATGAATAAGATAATTACCCTTTTGATTAGAACAGTTAGAAGTCCCATTGGCCAACAGAAATGAAATTTGCCAGCTTAATTACAATTCCTCAGTGGTAGAACAGTGAAGCCCGTGTACACAATGCTAGGGTACTACCATATTTAGGTTAGAATCACCCTGGGTCACTGAAAGATGTAAAGATTTCAGTTTTATCGTTGTTGGTTTTTTTCCCCCATAGGGGCTAAGGGCCTCGAGCTTTCCCTTGGCTTTTTCACTCAAGGCTCTTACTCTCTTCTACCACTTGAGCCACATCATCACTTCTGGCTTTTTACTTGTTAATTGAAGGTAAGAGTCTCATGGACTTTTCTGCCTGGCTGGTTTTGAGCCAGGATCCTCAGATCTCAGCCTCCTGTGCCTTCAGTTTTCGTCAGTGTCTCCTTAAATGTGTTCAAAAGATCAGGTCTGTTGAGTACTCAAATCCTGTTTGGGGGGTTGCCCAAGTGGTTCTGTGGTAGAGCACTTGCCTATAGTGTGCAAGGTTCTGCATTTGAGCTCTAGTGCTGCCACACACACACTCACACAGGAATGGTGAAAGCGGTGGTGAATGTAAAGTCTTAGGGTTCACACAACATAGCCGTTTAGCTATCTGGCATCTTGCTTTTCTTGTTAATGAGTTTAAATTTTCAAATATTTGTAGCTTTGGATGGTGGGGTGGCAAATCTTTTCCAAAAGTTAAGGCAACTCAGAGAAGAACAGATTTTATGTGTCTTGGACTAAGAAGATCTTATTTGAGACAACTATTTAGATGATGAACTTAGAAAATAACATTAGTCTAACCATATGAAATTCATCTTTGTAGGTCAAAAACAGTTGTGTTTCAACTGTAGCTCAGTTTCCATTTCCAGATAATGACAAGTCTGTTTTCTGGCAAATGGGAAGTGGCAGACTTTACTTCCAGATTTAACTTTTTCCACTTCTTGCTTTTGATTTGCTTTGTAACTACATACTCAAGGGCCAAGGAGACCATCAAAGCCAAGTATATTATCACATTCTGTTCAGAAATGGATAGACTTAGTGAGACAATATAATCATGTTTCTTTTTAAAAGTTCAAATGTGACCTAGACAAAACTTCAACTTGACCAATTAGATTATTATTTTTGAGATGTACTGCTAGGTGGCCTGCCTGCCTGCCTGCTTGCTTCCCCTCCCCTCTCTTCCCCTCCCCTCTCCTCTCCTTTCCTTTCTCTCTCTCTCTCTCCTTTTTTTCCTCCCTCCCTCCCTCCCTCCCTCCCTCCCTTCCTTCCTTCCTTCCTTTTGTTGGTCATGGGACTTTTTCTTGTAGCTATTTAGAGATTAGAGTCTCACAGACTTTGCTGTCGGGGCTGGCTTTGAACCTCAATCCTCAGATCTTAGCTCCCTGAGTAGTTAGGATTACAAATGTGAGCCACCAGCGCCCCGGTTATGGTCTTTCTTCCCAGACTAGTTTCAAACCACAATGCTCTGGAACTTTGCCTCCTGAGTAGCTAGGATTGCATTCAGAAGTCCAGCTCTGCTGCTCGTTCTTAATACTGGTGATTCATAAATGAAGAGCAAAGGACAATTTTCTTGGATTTGGGGGTCATTTGTGAAAGGAGACCTAAAAATTGGACTATAGGAAACATTCCTAAACATGACTGTGTGTCTACAAAGTCCTCTTAGCTACTGTAACATTTTCTCCCTAATCCTGTTAATATTTTAAAAAATATGGCTACATTGGATGTTATATTTTGTTATTAATTCAGAAGTGGCATTTCAAGATAGAGAAGGGATGGGAAGTGGCGGGGTGGAGAGGATGGGAGGTGGTGTGGAAAAAGGCTGAACAAAGTGATAAGGCTTGTCCTGCGTTCCTGCGTTCCTGCGTTCCTCTCTGCCCTCTGTAGCCCGGGCTCATCCCCTTCTTGACCCCACAGTGTTCAAACCTCTCTCTTCCATTCAGAGCTCTGAGGAAAACTTTGAACTCATTTATAACTTTCTAACTTAAGACATCTAAGAGCTCAAAGTGCTCCCTATATTCCAGTCTGACTAGGTCTTTGAAAAGATAACCAGCGCAGTGTTTATCACATCATATCTGAAGAGCTGACTTTGGTAAGTCCGTCATGGTCAAGGTTGTCCTGGAATTGTTAAAGTGAACTGGTTTTGGAGAGGTGCTGGTTGGTACCCAGTGGAGGATAGTTGATGGTTTTCTGGACACTTACTGTTAAATTGCTGTCTGCTCAAAGGACATTTTCTCCTTTTGATTGCTGAGGAAAGAATGGGGAACGGCTTTTCCATTTTGGCTTGCTCAGTTCTAGGAAAAGTTTGATTTAGGGCTAGCTTTGGCAGGCAGGACACAGTTCTATTGTGGTGGAGGGGGCTGGCTATGAACCTTGATCCCCCAGCCTCAGTCTTGAGAGTGCTCAATGGGAACCTGTCATTCCAATGTCACCTGACTTTGGGAAAGTCACATGATTTTTTCCATCTTGATACTTAAAACAATAACACTCAAAACTGCTTGCAAAGCAAGTGAGTGCTTTAAAAAGCCATACCTCAAGCCAGGCATTGGTGGCTCATGTTTGTAATCCTAGGTACTTGGAGGCTGAGCTCTGAGAATCGTGGTTCAAAACCAGTCAGGGCAGAAAAGTCTGTTAGACTCTTAACTCCAATTAGCAAAGCGTTGGAAGTAGATATGTGGCTCAAGTGGTAGAGCACCAGCCTTCAGTGGGAAGAACCCAAGCATGAGTGCCAGACCCGTGATGTCTTGTGAAGAGCAGGTTCTTTTCCTGTCATCCCCCCACACTTCGGCTCACATAATGTTTCTTAGAAAGAATCTATATTTGGCTGGGCGCTGGTGGCTCATGCCTGTAATCCTAGCTGCTCAGGAGGCTGAGATCTGAGGATTGCCGTTCAAAGCCAGCCCAGGCAGAAAAGTCCGTGAGACTCTATCTTCAATAAACCACTAGAAAATGGGAAGTGGTGCTGTGGCTCAAGCGATAGAGCACTCACCTTGAGCTGAAGAGCTGAGGGACAGTGCCCAGGCCCAGAGTTTAAGCCCCACGACCCCCCCCCCCCCCAAGAAAAAAAAAGAATCTGTTTTTGAAGAACAGGTTGAAGTGACAAAACTAAGCAGCATTGCTGTGGAGCAGGACTTTGGGGATGTCTCATGATCTCTGCAGCTCTTCCTGTATTGGAAGCGGGGTCTTGGGTTTGGGTTTGTTTGTTTGCTGTATTGGGATTCTCCAGTCCTTTTTGCTAGTGTGTGTGTGTGTGTGTGTGTGTGTGTGTGTGTGTGTGTGTGTGTGTGTGTGTGTGTGTGTGTGTGTGTGTGTGTGTGTGTGTGTGTGTGTGTGTGTGTGTGTGTGTGTGTGTGTGTGTGTGTGTGTGTGTGTGTGTGTGTGTGTGTGTGTGTGTGTTTCTGGTCCTGGGCTTGAACTCAGGGCTCAGATACTATCCCTGAGCTTTTTTGCTCAAGTGGTTTTTGAGCCACAGCTCCATTTCTGGAATTTTGGTAATTAGCTGGAGATATAAGTCTTTTGGAGCCAAGTACCTGTGGCTCACGCCTGTAATCCTTAGCTACTCAAGAGGCTGAGATCTGAGGATCTGGGTTCAAAGACAGCCTGGGCAGGAAAGGCCGTAAATATTTTATTTCCAATAAAACCACCAGAAAACCAGAAGTGGTGCTGTGGCTCAAATGGTAGAGCACTTGCCTTGAGCTGAAGAGCTCAGGATAGCGCCCAGGCCCAGAGTCCAAGCCCCTTGACTGACTCTTCTCTCCCTCCCCCCCCCCCTAAAAAAAAAAAGTCTTTTGGATTTGTTTACCCAGGCTGGTTTTGAAACATGATTCTCAAATCTCAGCTTCCTGAGTAGCTGGTATTATAGACAGGAGCCACCAGAGCTGGGCTCTTAAGTTATAGTTGAGATAGTTTTGTTATTTGCCCAGGCTGTCCTGGACCACTTACTGCTTATGCTTCCCACTGTAGCTGGGATGTAAGGTAGGAAGTACTAAGCTTTTTCTGTTGAGGTGGTGATCTTGTAAACTTTTTTTTTTTGGCCTGTGTTGGTCTGGAACCTTGATCCTTCCCAGTCTCTGCTTCCCTCATAGCTGGGATGACAGGTGCTTACCACCACATCCAGCGTTGGTTGAGATGGGGTTTTGAGAACGTTTCCTGGTCTTTCAATTTGATCTCCACCTTCCAAATAGGCACAAACCACTGGCATTGGCTTGAGGTTTTCTTTAGCTAGTCCTGGACCCATTCAAACTATCCCAGTTACTATTTGGGACCTGAATGCTCCTTCCATTCCCGACTGTTCTTCACCCCTGAACAGGACAAACCTGGAAGGCGGGCCTGTCTTGCCATGACTCTGTAAGTAGGGCTCTTGGGAAAGGGGGCTGCAAGCAGTGGGGGCCTACCTTCCCTCAGTAGTGTGGGGCACACCCCACCACACAAAGCCACACAAAGCCAACGTGCCTGTATTGGGAGGAGCTGAGGCCTCTCTTGAGTGGAGGGAAGTGGAGTTCACTGTCAAGAAGATAAGGCTAATCTGAAGGCAGCAGATAGGTGTGGACCTTGGTGGTCAGAGAGGCCTAGGGGAGGAGGAAGGAAGAGGAAGAAGGGAGGGAAGAGAAGGTGCTCATGGGACACCAGTTTTTCTTACGGTTCCAGCACTTGTTATGTGTCTGTACATCAGTGTAGAAGAATGAAAATCAGTGGGTCAGTAATCCAACATTGAGTGTCTGTCATGTTTTAGCTGTAGGAGGCCAACTAAGTCCAGGTTGAGTCATTAACTGTTCCCAGTTGAGAATCACTAAGATACATACATGTAAGGTGCAGGGTGTAGTTGAAAAGACAAGACCTGTCACAGGCAGAGATGACAGCAGCTGGAGCCTGTGGCCCTCAGTGGGATGGGGTTCAGACCCAGGAGAGGCAGTGTGGAGAGGCATTCGTTCTGACACCTCATCTTTTTTTTTATTTTAATTTTTTTATTGTGAAAATACTGTACAGAGGGGTTACAATTACATGGGCAAGATAATGAGTACATTTCTTATCAAGCATTGTAGCCTCCTCCTTTGTTTCCCCTTCCCATCCTCCCCCCCTCCCCCCCCCCCACTCATCTTGACTGATAGGCTTTGGGTGCGTATCTAGAAGTCAATAAGCAGAGCCTTTCTGCTAGCCTGGCGCTCATTCTAGTGGAAGGTTTTGTTTGTTTTTTTTTTTGGTCCTGTCGTGGGGCCTGAACTCTGGGCCTGGGCGCTGTCCCTCACTCTTCAGCTCAAGGCTAGCGCTCTACCACTTGAGCCACAGCGCCACTTCTGGCTTTTTTCTTTTTGCTTATGTGGTGCTGAGGAATCAAACCCAGGGCCTCAGGCATGCAAGGCAAGCGCTCTACCACTGAGCCACCTTCCCATCCCAGCCCCTCTAGTGGAAGGTTTTGTCTCGCCTTGTGCTTTTATGCTGGTGGTGAGATTGTAGACGAGGTAAATGTAGATGGCCTTGGGAATGACTGGAAGCCTCTTTGAGGAAGTTGTGTCAGGTCCAGATACCTGGGCCATTAGGCAGGGGTGAGCTTGGTGCTGGTTGGCTAGATTGCTGTGGTGGGGCAGGGCTGAGATACAAGACGAGTACTGAAAGGATCTTGCAGCCTGTAGTTAAGGCTGTAGCATCGAAGGAGCATTAGCTGAGAAATCAAGCAGACCTAGGCTTTTCAGTCCCCGCTGAGGGGCAGATAGAGGAGACTGCCCTGCTCAGCTTTGTTGGGAATAGAGTAGAATGTGCACCTAAAAGGACTTGGCATGGAGCTCAGAGATTTATCATTATTTCCTGCCTTGGGCCATGTCCTCCCTCTCTGGTGCTGTGAGACCCAGTCAGGATCAGTGCAGACTTGGCAGTCACACTCTTCCTTCATCTCTCTGTGCAGAGACGACTGTAGCAAACATTCTTGTCCCTTTCGGGTCCGAGTTACAGTGTTGGGAGCGGTGGGAGCAGAGGTTGGGGTGGTGACTTCTTTAGGACATTGGCCCTGGAACACGGGAGGGTGAAGAAATATGTGACATCTTAGGCGTCTTAGGGAAAGGGAAAGTGCAGAGAAAGTTGTATGGGGATCCTATCTTATAGACCTTAGGAGGTTCCCCCTTTCCTTTCTCAAGACTTGTGCTCAGAGTGATCTTTTTAGGTTTAATATGCAGAGTTGGTCCTGTGCTCTGGTTTGCACTTCAGTTTTTGGTTTTTTTTTTCCACTTCAGTTTTTAAGCAGCAGATAGGAAGAGAGAGCCCTGTCCTTAGGTAGTAAGTGCAAATGCATATTGTATTTTGACCAAGCTATTCTCTTCTGTTGTGGTTCCGTCCCTAGGAACATTTGCAGGCCACCTGTCTGCCCAGACAGTGTTTTCCCAAGCATGGGTGCCACACTAAATAATTCAGGGCGCCTTCTCTTCTCCAATTCTCTGCCCCCCCTTTCTCCTCCTGGTCTTTGAATAAGCAATTATTCTCCCCTAGTATTGTTCCTGCTTTCCAGGTGACAGACACCCGAAGAGCCTCATCATTGTTTCAGGGGTGCCTTAGGAATCTGCATCCATTACCATCAGCTTAAAGAGCTGGGAGCGGCCTGGTAACCACGGAGAATAGCATTGAGTATTGGGCACAGGAGGGTGCGGCAGAACACAAAGCAGGGCGTGGGGGTTGTTTAGTTGCATAAAGGGGTTTCAATCAACAAATCAGTTTGCAAGTACGGTTGTAAGGTAAGCCACATTTTGGAGGTTGGTTGAATTGGGAATCCTGGGAATCTTTATTGGAGAGCTGCCTTCTGCTTGTGGACTCCTGTCTCAAAGACCTGCAGCTGATAAAGCTTGAATCAAGTTTTTAAAGACAAAAACCATGTCTGGGGTGGAGCCCCTAAGCCCAACAAAAGCAGACCTTATGGGGAAGTAGCTTAGGTATCAGGAGACCTTTTCCATCTAGGGAAGTAGCCCAGGGGTCAGTTTAGGCTTTCCTCACTAGTGAGTGAGTTGAACCATTTAAGGCCAGCATTTTCTGTAGCAAAAGCTCCCCCCACCCTTTTTTTCCTTTCTGGTGTGTGTGTGTGTGTGTGTGTGTGTGTGTGTGTGTGTGTGTGTGTGTGTGTGTGTGTGTGTGTGTGTGTGTGTGTGTGTGTGTGTGTGTGCGTGCGTGCGTGCGTGCGTGCGTGCGTGCGTGCGTGTGTGTGTGTGTGTGTGTTTGGTTGGTCATGGGGCTTGAACTCTGGGCCTAGGTGCTGTCTCTTTGCTCTTCAGCTCAAGGCCAGCAAGCCCTCTACCACTTGGGCCACAGCACCATTTCCGGTTTTCTGGTGGTTAACTGAAGATAAGAGTCTCATAACTTTCCTGCCTGGGCTGGCTTTGAACTGTGACCCTCAGATCTCAGCCTCTTTCGTAGCTAGGATTACAGACATGAGCCACTGGTGCCTGGCTTTAGGGATTGTATTTTTAAGGAAAGAGAGGCTGACAGACACCAGTCTGGTCTGGAGGGGTTGCTGGAATCCCCTACTACATAACCTGTTCTGGGAGTACAGATGTGGGATAAGAGGAAGCTGGGTGTTTGCTTTTGGTTTTATTTCATTAGTAATTTGGTATGTCTGGCTTCTTTCCATTCTGGTTTAAAGTATTAGGGGTCTTAAAACTTGGATTTATTTGAACTTCATTTGTTACTAGTGAGAATTAACTCATGATTAAAAACTACTTTTTGAATTGTTTTGTTAAAGGGGATTATTTTCCCCTTAATAATATTATTATAGAATACATCTATAATGGACCCTTATAAAGGGAAGTAGATATTTCCCCCCCCCCCCCCCCATCCTGGAGCTTGAACTCAGGACCTTGGCATTATCCCTGAGCCTCTTTGTGCTCAAGGCTAGCACTCTCCCACTTGAGCCACGGTTCCACTTCCAGCTTTTTCTGAAAAGTTTATTGGAGATAAGAGCCTCATGGACTTTTCTGCCTGGGTTGGCTTCAAACCACTGTCCTCAAATCCTGAGTAGCTGGAATTACGGATGTGAGCCACCGGCGCCCTGCCAGAAGCAGTTTTTTTGGTGAGATCAGGATTTGTCATGAAGTATAAAAGGACCAGGGAAAGAGAACAAGTAGGCCAAGTATGACCCAGGTGTTCCCCTTGCCATGGTGTGTCTGGGATTCATGTTGCTGAGCCGGGCCCTATCTGTGGGAAGGTAAGCTGTACTGTGAAATCACTGGACAGGTTTGCAGGGCTCGATACCAAGTTAATCAGTGCTCAGCAGACAAGTGTCCCCTCTGAGCCCCCAGCCAGGCGCTTAAAAGACAGAATTGTAGGTGCTAAGGAGACTGCTGTCATATTAGCAACTCCAGTGAAAGCACATACAGAAGAAGGCTCAAAGGTGTTGATCACACGTGAAGTTTCCAAGAATTTCCCCCCATTGCCCCTCCTTGGTTGGCAGTTGCAGGGGATGCGCCCTCCTAGTGCTGGCCAGCTAGCGGAGGAGCAGGTCCCTGGACTGCTGCCGCCGCTGCCGCAGCCGCAGGTTGTCCCTAGGTGCTCGGGAGCCCTCAGGGAGCATGGCTTGGTTGTCAGGACCTGTGTCCTTTGACTCCCTGGGACTTTTCTTCTGAGAATCTATTGCTCATTTCTACTGCCCTTTACATCAGTTTTGATCAGAGCTGAGTCAGTGCTTTCAGGGCAAGGGTGGCAAAAAGCATCTGGGCAGAACAGTGTTGGGTAGAGGTTGTGGTTTGTGCTTGGTATCATTCCTCAGTAGCCACAAATTAAATGCTACGGGCTTATATTTAGGATTGTAGATCTACTAATTTATTAGCTGCATCATTAAAGTAGGAAAACAGACTATGGATTGGAACCATAGCTTCAGGTTGTGTTGTAAGCATGGAGAACAGTCTTCCTTGTGCATCTTGGACTTAGTTATTAGGAGATGTGTCATTACAGAATGAGTCACGGGAATTAGAATCTACAATCTCACCAGCTTTGTTCTGTGGAACAGTATTTTAAACTATTAAATGAACTTTAAGAATGTTAAAGGAAAATGACTAATTTACTCATAACCTCATTTTCATTAAATGTGCTTTCTTTCCTTCTCTTTTTTTCTTTTTGGCTAGTCTAGGGCTTGAACTCTGGGCCTGAGTGCTATTTCTGAGCTTTTTGCCCAAGGCTAGCATTCTACCACTTGAGCCACTGTGTCGCTTTGGCTTCTTTTGTTAATTTATTGGAGATAAGAGTCTCACAGACTTTCCTGCTTGGTCAGGAATCCTCAGATCTCAGCCTCTAGAGTAGGATTACCCGAGTGAACCACCAGCGGCCTGCTGTTTGTTTTTTGTCAGTCGTGGGGCCTGAACTCAGCTGTCCCTCAGCTCTTCAGCTCAAGGCCAGCGCTCTACCTCTTGAGCCACTGCCTGCCTGCCTCCCTCCCTCCCTTCTTTCTTTCTTTCTTAATTTCTTTCTTTCTTTTTCTTTTTGTGCCAGTCCTGAGGCTAAACTCAGGGCCTGGGTACTGTCCCAGAGCTTTTTTGCTTGCAGATAGTACTCTACCACTTGAGCCAAAGTTCCACTTCTGATTGGAAATAGTCTCATGGAAATAGTCCCATCTGAGCTGGCTTCAAACCGCAATCCTCAGTTCTCAGCCTCCTCAATAGCGAAGATTACAAGTGTGAATCATCAGTGCCTGGCTTAAACAATTTTCTTCTAAATGCCAGTACTGGGCCTTGAACTCAGTGCTTCATTCTCACACTTGACTTTTTCTGCCTCAAGGCTGGTGCTCTACTACCTGAGCCATACCTCCATTCATTTTACACAGACACCTGAAGAGTTTGTACCTAGCAACTGTTAGGTTAAAAGAGAATGTTAGGGTAACATTGTTCAAAAAGAAATGTATTCATGCCAGGTGCTGGTGGCTCACGCCTATAATCATAGCTACTCAGGAGACTGAGAGCTAAGGATCATGGTTCAAAGCCAGCCTGGGCAGAAAAGTCCCTGTTTGACTCTTATCTTCAGTTAACCACCAAAAACCTGGAAGTGGCACTATGGCTCAAAGTGGTAGAGAGCTAGCCTTAAGCAAAAGAGCTCAGGAACGGTGCTCAGGCCCTGAGTTGTAGCTCTATGACCGACCAAAAATAAATAAATAAACAAATAAAGTGAAATGTACTCAGTACCTGACTTATGAACTGTAACCCCTCTGTTTTATAATAATAATAGTAATAAGAGTAATATAATAATATATTTTATAATAATAATAGAAAAAGGAAAAAAATGGTATCAACTGAGTAAACACTGGGTTTGTGATTAGAACAAGCTGTTTTCTGGGATAATTTGTCTCCCCTTTATAACTAAGAAGAATGCTGAGAATGTTCCTCGGGTTGCTGAGAAGAATGTGAATTTCCCCATTATAACTAAGTGTAGTGTCTGAATATCAAAGATGATTCTAGTGAGGAATTTGTTCTTTTTCCGTTTTATTTATTGATGTGATGATACTGGAGTTTGCATTCGGGGCCTTGCAGGTGTTCTACCACTTACATCACGCATCCTGCCACCTGTCAAGGGATTCTTGATAGGAAAGCTTCAGAGAAAACATACTTGCTATCAACATTGTTAAGTAGGAAACTTGAGAGAAGCTGTTACCCCCCTTGCTGATGTGTCTGTTTAATATAAAAGTATAATACTTGGTCTCTTCCTTTGGTTGGCTCCCACAAGATGGAAAGCCTTTCTCAGGATCTGTCTGGTCTCCATGATTGTCTTCCTCTGCTTGTTGGGAGCAAGTGAACTTGGAATGAATGAGAAGCTGTTCAGAGATGAGCCAGATTGTCCCTGGGTTTCTATTCCTTTGGAGCAAAGGCTTGGGCTGGCCAGTCACATTACATGTACACTTTCCTGCCACTGCTTCCTGTTTTCTTCATATGCAGTCCTGTGAAGCCCAGCTTGTCCTTGAGATCGTTAGTCAGAGCAGTTAGCCTGCAGTGAGAGTTGATTCAGGTGACCACTGGCCCTTTGGGAGATCCCACTTGGAAGCATTAGACATAATGAAAATCCAGGCTATTTTTTTGTTTCTCAGTTGTTTAAATCCCTTGTGTCAGCCCTCTCCCCTGGTTCCAGTCCTGGGGCTTGAACTTTGGGTCTGGGCACTGTTGCTGAGCTTTTTTGCTCAAGGCTAGCACTCTTATTACTTGAGCCACAGCTCCATTCCAGCTTTTTGGTAGTTGAAGATAAGAGTCTCACCTTCTTCAAATCTCAGCCTCCTGAGTAGCTAGAATTACAGGCATCAGCCAGTGGTGGCCAGCTTCTATAAACATAGTTTTTTTTTGGGGGGTCCAGTCGTAGGCTTGAACTCTGGCGCTGTCCCTCAGCTCTTCAGCTCAAGGCTAGTTGTCTACCACTTGAGCCACAGTGCCACTTCCAGCTTTTTTTTTTTTTTTTTTTTCTGCTTATGTGGTGCTGAGGAATTGAACCCAGGGCCTCATGCTTGTAAGGCAAGTGCTCTACCACTGAGCCACCTTCCCAGCCCCTAAACATAGTTTTTCTATAGCATCACATAAATATTCCTAGAAACTACTGCATTATGGGGGGAAAAAGGTTAGAGTAGAAACATGATTCAGCAGTATAGCACCTGCCTAGCAAGCATGAGGCGTGGAGTTTAAACCCCCAGGACTGTCCACAAAGGACAGTTAGGTATTTACCACTTGGCAAACTTCATTTGTGACACACTGGGAAAAAACAGGACCCTAACAAACATAGTAGCATAGATTTACATGTTGTCTTCAAAAATGCCCTAAGTATAACTACTTTGACAAAGCCCCAACGTTTGCTGCAGAAGTTCATGGGAAGGGCTGCCATCTGTGGGGGCTGTGAAGTGATGGCCAGATCTTTTTTCTTCTTTTTTTTTTTTAAGTTGGTCATGGGGCTTGAACTCTGGGCCTGGGCGCTGTCCCTCAGCTCTTCAGCTCAAGGCAAGTGTTCTGTCACTTGAGCCACAGCACCACTTGCAGTTTTCTGATGGTTAATTGGAGATAAGAGTCTCTTGGACTTTCCTGTTCAGGCTGGCTTTGAACCGCGATCCCCAGATCTCAACCTCCTGAGAAATAGGATGACATGTGAGCCACCAGTGTCCAGCTTGACCAGATCTTTTGGGCACTGAGAGCTGCCCATTGGGTGAGCGGGGTCTGCTTGGTGCTGAGGAGCTGCTAGGTAATCCTAATGTAATCCTAGCTAACAAGAGGCTGACATCTGAGGATCGGGGTTCAGAGCCAGCCCAGACTGGAAAGTCTGTGAGACTCTTGACCTCCAATAAACTGCCAACAAGCTGGAAGTGGAGCTGTGGCTCAGGTGGTAGCATGCCACACGTGAGTGCAAAAAGCAAGACCAGAGCCAGAGTCCCTGAGTTCAAACTCCAGTACTCTCACACACCCATACAAAGTAGTTTGGATAGGAAGCTGGTTTCTTCATGATGCGTAATGGTATCTATCTTTAGAATCTCTGGGTTCCTGAAGTCAGAGATGTAGAAAGCTTACCGTGTCTCCAGGCCCTTTGAAGTACTGAGCAAGTTGCACAATCACTGGTGTGCCTGTGAGGGACGGAGAAAGTGGCTGGCCCGGCCCTGACTGCGTACCCTTTGGAACTCAGGAGCCCATGGCCTTCTCTGCCCCTGCCCCAGCTCTGCAGCTAGCAGGCTGTGTGACTTTGGGGACCTTGTGTTCTTTTTACTTCATTTTCCTCGGGATGGGTGAATTTTTACCTCAGTTCCTGTGATGGGACCCAGACCTAACAAATGACAAATGGTCCTGGCGCAGGGCTGGTCCCTGCCTCAGAAGCGACTGGCAGCTAGAAGTAGGGTGTCACAGGATTTGAAGTGGAGAGCATGTTCAAGATTCCTGGGCCTCTCTCTGTGTCTCACAGATGGGGAAGTGGGTCTCCATGCTGACACTGGCTGGACTTAACCTTCCAGGCAGTACCAGACTGGACCTGGCGCCCGACTAATCACTAGATGAAGGAGTCTGACCAGGGACAGACATCAGTGCTTCTCAGAGAGTTGGCATTGATGAGGGCAGTGTGGGTATGATGAACCAGGGGTTTTGCTCGAGGGTGGGGACCAGTGCACTCAGTGAGCCTGTTCTGAAGGAAACCTTTAAGAGACTGCACTGAAGAGACTGAGATAGTAATTGTAGCATATATCGTTTTAAAACACATGAATGAAGCCCAGCCTTGGGCTGCTGCTGCTGCTGCTACTACTACTACTACTACTACTACTACTACTACACACACACACACACACGTGCACCCCCCCCCCCAAAAAAAAAAAAAAAAGCCAGGTGAATGATTTGTGCTCTCCAGTTTTGTTGCTGGGAGACCAGGTTCTGGAGCAGCTGTGGGTACAAAGGGTGTTATTGAACTATCATCAGTGTGATAAAGTCACTCATTAGGGGTCATTATAGGTCATTGACTGGGTTTTGGTCTTTCCTCAGTAACTTCATTTATTTTGAATTGAAAAAAAGTAATGTGTATAAATTTGGAAGCAAGAAAACAAGAAAAAGATGGCCTATTGACATTGTGGTGGGGTGTTATTCTGGCCTTTCATTTGTGTGCATGTGTCTAATTTTTCGAGAGCATAATTGAACTTACATGGTAGGCACAGCTCTGTGAACCGTCAAAGTCATGGTCAGAGTTTCAGTCTTCTGAGGAAGGATGACTGCTCCACCGTGTGGAGCCTGCTCTGCAGCCTGCCTGTAAAGGAGCGGCGTCAAGCTGGCTGCCCGACCTGCAGGTGACACTGAGGTGGTACCTACAACTCCCAGGGTGTGGCAGGGTGTGGCGCTTCTGCCCTGGCTTACAGTGCGCAGATGGAGGGAATTGGCTCACTGTCAGCACAGTTAGCAATCTTGTGTTTATTGAAATCCTCCATACTTTGAACTGTTTCAGTTAATTGTTGCCGGCACCGTTACTGTGCTGTGCTGTAGAATGTAGATAAAGGTTATGCTTCTAACTAGTGTTCCCCGGTGCCAGCCAAAAAAAACATCTGGTGCCCCTCTCCACCCTTCCTGGGTCTGCTAACCATTGCTCTGTACTCCGAACATCACAGGTCAACTGCAGCTCACCTGCATGGGACAGCATGTCCTATTTGTCTTTCTGTGTGTGCCTTGTTCTTATCAGAATGACTCATGGCAACACTGTAGCTTGTGTCAAATGAAAATCATCATAAATCGCTCACCAACCCTGCTCCCACAAACTGCTTTGAGCATTTGCTATGCAGCTCTTCTGTCTGTTGAGTCCTGTTCTTGCTAATTTGTAGTCCGTTAGCAAGGACCAGGTAATTGTTGTCCACTGCCAAGACAACATTTCCTTCTCTCCAAGCCATGAGTCCATCTGGTCATATGTGAAGAGAAGGGCGTGCACTCAAGGAAATACAGCAGTGGCTACACTGAAATCAGGAGTGGTACTGTGTGCCTCTGAGAAGGCCTACAAACAGTACTTCAGGGACTAAGAACGGGTGCTACAGGCAGTTCTGCTGCCCATCCCTGGCAGTGTGCCTCTGGGATGAATATGCGCTAGCTTATTAATAGACACAGGAAATTAGCCATTCGACTGGCGATTAAATCCTTTATAGGAATTTAAGGATATAACTCTTTGCTTCTTTAAATGCATAGGTACCAAATTTACTTTTGAAATAAATGCACTTGAATTTAAAGTTATCTCTTAATATTACTTTTCTAAGATTGACTCCACACCAGAGACTTGAACTTGAGTGAAAAAAAAATCACACGTAGGACGGATAGAAGGGGCTTGTGGGAACTCGCAGAGGCAATCCTGTTGGGGACTGGGGTACAACAGGTGTGTGTGTGCATCTGTCCACATCTGGCACATGTGCTCTTATTCTTTGCATAGTGTGCAGTTTTACACCAACAGGGACTAAGGAAGCCCTCCCTGGTCCTTAATTAACCTTTATGTGCTGAGGTGGTGGTCAGCTCTGCAGTTTGCCTGAGAGTGAATCAAGAAGTAGTTGATGGCGGGAATGATGCATGTATTTGTGATAATCTAATGGTTGGCTGGAGATGCTGAGTATGGAAGTTCATTGTAAAAATCTCCAACTTTGCTAGGTGCTGGTAGCTTACACCTGCAATCCTAACTACTCAGAATGCTGAGATCTGAGGATCGCAGTTCAAAGCCAGCCTGGGCAGGAAAGTCCATGAGACTCTTACCTCCAATAAACCACTTAGAAAACCAGAAGTGGTACTGTGGCTCAAGTGGTAAAGCACTAACCGTGAGCTGAAGAACTGAGGGACAGCGCCCAGGCCCAGAGTTCAAGGCCCATGACTAAAAAAAAAAAAAAAAAAATCCCAAAATACCTGTAGTGACATGGGGTCTGAGGGCTGTGTGAGTTAACATTTGGCTCTTTGGTTGAGAGCTATTGTTTTCCTACATTTCTAGCTGTATTTGATTATATCTTCCAAGTCCTTAATTTTAGTTTCGGAAAATTAAGAATATTTTCACACCACCTTTGAGATAGACAATGTAGAAGACAAAGGAATGAGGAGACAAAATGGGTAAGGTCAGGAGTCCTAGGATCCAAGCCTAGCTAGCTACTAGGCTGCTCTCCCTCCCTCCCTCCCTGCCCACCTTCCCTCCCTCCATCTTTCTCTTCCTCCCTCCCTCCCCCCCCAACACAGGGCCCACAGCATTCTTCATGGCTCACCTAAGCTCAGCTTCTTCTTGTTGCCTGCCCATGCAGACCTCGGATGGTGGTAGTAGCTTCTGAGAGGGCGCCTCTTGCCCCTGCAGAAGCCCTTGGCAGAGAAAGTGATAAACGGAAGGAGTGCTGGTCTGTGAGGACCTCCAGCCTCTTATGCACCTGCAGTGCCTCTGACCAGGGTTCCTAGTGGCCGGAGTTGTTAGGAAAATGGAAGAGGATGGAAAGGGAATAGACTGGACTCCATTCTCAACAGGCTGGGACTGTTCATTGCCAGTGAGGGGCACAGGCCTTCCCACGGGTTTGGAGGTTGGGGGAGGGGCTGGATTTGGGGCGGGGTTTATATGGGTATTAATAAGGAAGCCGAAACTGAAGATGGGATATGGTCTCCTGGGGGCCAAGGGCCATGTCCTTGGCCAGGCTCCCAGTGGATGCTCTGCCTGTGGTGAGGGGGTTTTCAGCTAAGCCAAGGTGGGAATGACCTGCCTGCAGCCAGCGCGTGACCACACACCTGGTGCTGTGCTTGACCTGGGCGGGGGGGGGGGGGGGGGGGAGGGGGAGGGTGAAGGGGGGGGAATAAGGCAGGAGTCAGTCCTTCTGGAGTCACTGTTCTTGTGGTGTGTCAAGGTAGCTTACTTAGCTGCTGTCTGGAAATCTAAAAGGCTTCCCGCTGATGACTTCCTGGGCAGTCACACCCTTCATTTACAAGTTAAAGGCCATCCAGTGAGGCAGGGACCTTTGACCCTTGTCCTTGCCGGTGTCAGCTCTCATACCCAGTGTCACTGCTCCTCCTCCCCAAGGCGTTGGAGTAGGCCCGTGGCCGAGCCAGGGCTCTCCTGTGTACAGTGTAGCTCCATTTCTTCACTTACGGAAGCTCCTGGAACACCTGCGGTCCTGGTGGGCGGCCTCTCAGCTCGGGGAGGGTTCTCCCTTTTCTAGGGCTGGTGTGAGCGCTAACGCACCCAAGGCCTGTGCTGAGGGCCCTGCTGCCACTATGGTAGGTGCCACTTTTCTCTTGTGGATAGGAAGAAACCTCACACCCAGTTTAGGTGACTGACAAACCTGCCCACTGAGTTTGAGGCAAAGCCAGAGCTACGTGCAGTCTAGATGGTCTCTTGGAGACACTTATCCATGAGGCTGTACCCCCATATTCATGCCTTTAAAAGCCCAGGTTACCACAGTAGACTCCAGATGTCAGAGGAATCCGTTCAGAAATGACTAGATATAAAAGCAGCTTCTCTAGGGGCTGGGAAGGTGGCTCAGTGGTAGAGCACTTGCCTTGCATGCATGAGGCCCTGGGTTCGATTCCTCAGCACCACATATGCAAAAAGAAAAAAGCCGGAAGTGCTGCTGTGGCTCAAGTGGTAGAGCGCTAGCCTTGAGCTGAAGAGCTGAGGAACAGCGCCCAGGCCCAGAGTTCAGGCCCCACGACCGACCAAAAAAAATAAAAATAAAAGCAGCTTCTCTAGAGGAGAGACAGTGCAACCCCTAAGGTTGGAGGGCTCATGTCTGGAAAGCCCAGGGAGGACCTAGGGGCACCCAAAGATTAGCTGTGCCCTGCCGAAACCCCCACATTAGAGTCAATGCCACAGATTTTTACCTTAGATTCAGCAAATATGCCACATACTCCTTACCTGCATTTAACTAGCATGTCCTAGCTGCTGCCATCTGCCAGGGATGGCACTGCGGAAAGAGTGCTTCTATACTGAACGTATCTGCAGACTTTCCTTTGTCATTCCTTAATGGATGTAGAATGTAAGGATTGGTTGCACAGCATCACACCACTCTAGGCATGCTCAGAGCCTCTGTCCCTCGGGTTACATTTATTATTTACACTTTCAGTCTCGTTCTGTCCCCACCAGCTGTTCCCATCCCCTCATCTCGTCAGTGGAGTCACACTGCCGGTCCATGCCTGGCTTATGTGTACTTCCAAGTACACAGCTGCTCACCTGTGTGGCAGCGTGTGCCTATGGTTTTCTGTGTTTTTAGTATGTCTTTGAATAACTTCTTGCACAGAGTAGTTTTTAAGAGGAATTTGTGACTGTAACTCAGCCTCCTGTTCCGAACACTCTGGCCAGCATGTCTGGAAGCTCTGTGCTCCCGTTGAAGTGCTTGCCTGGCTGCTTGTACTGCTGGTAAAACAGCTCCAGTTCTGTTAAGTGGCTGGAGGGTTTGTTCTCAGGCTAACGTGGTGTGATGGCCTTCACCATATATGCATATGGCTTTTTTAAATCAAGGGATAAATGAATTTCATTTGAAATCAAAAACGGAGCAAACAAGTGGTTTCTTCTAGAACTTTCAGACTAGTTTCCACAATGTACTTGTCTTTTGGAGAGCATGATTTTCCAGTGTGCCCCTGTGACAGGCTGCTGAGCCTGTGAGGCAGACCTGCCTCCCTGCAGCTTTGAGGCAGGTGTAGTGCTGTATAGCCCCAATTCCCAGCGCCCTCTACCCTTCCGCAGCACTGCGTCCAGGGAAACCTGGCTCTCTGGGGCTTCAGTCAGGTCGGCAAAGGAAAGCTCTGCGGGCTGACCAAGAACAAAGTGTCTTTTGTTCAGCCAGTGTTCGGCCTCTACGCGAGGCTCAGTGCTCTCTTCACTGCTGGCAGAGAACAAGCGAGGCTAGAAGAAAATTAAATTTCAGCTTCACCTCAGGTCTGACAATTGGAAAAACAAAAACAGAACAGAACCCTTTTTAATTAAAGAGCAAGTTGTTGGAACAGTTAGAGGCCAGAGGTTATTTTAAAGATGGAGCCGGTGTCTAGAGGCCTTTCAGATCATTTCCCACAATCCACTGTGCCACCTGCACTTGTGAAAACAGGCAGCTGTGGAATGGGTGGAGAGGAGACGTGTCACAGGTCCCTCCCTAAGTGTAATCATCTAGTGATAGTCCTGGACTTTGCTTTGGGCTCCAGAAGCTGTGAGGACTTTCATTTTGCCACTAGCAGGAGTGGCACCGGTGGCATTTACACTGGAGTGGGTACAGAGACCACCAGACCCTTCCAAGGTCTCCTTAGAGATGAAACTTTAGTCAGAGGAGTGATGTCTCAGCCTCTCTGATAAAATGGGAATAACAGCATCTGCCTCATCGAGACTACTTAGCTCTCAGTTTTCTTCTGATTACAGTGTCTTCAGGGAGGAAGTGAGAAGAGTTGCTCTTGTTAAGGTCTGTCACTTGACCTGTAGGAGCCCTTATGCTTGCTCCTAGATGACTCCAAAGACTCAGTGATCAAATACTTTACTGGACATGCATTAGCAGCCCGGTTTCTAGATCTCTTGGCCAGTTGATTACCAGGCTTGTCATGAGACACAGATCCAACATCTGTGGGTGTATCTACTTTTGGATTTGTGTCTAGTGCCTGCAAGAAAGACAGCATCTAGAATCTTGGAATAGTTGGGAAGTAAACATAAGAAAGACCTGTGAGCCGGGTGCTGGTGGCTCACGCCTGTAATCCTAGCTACTCAGGAGGCTGAGATCTGAGGATCGCGGTTCAAAGCCAGCCCGGGCAGGAGAGACCGTGAGGCTCCTATCTCCAATAAACCACCAGAAAACCGGAAGTGGCGCTGTAGCTCAAGTGGCAGAGCGCTCGCCTTGAGCTGAAGAGCTGAGGGACAGCGCCCAGGCCCAGAGTTCAAGCCCCACGACCGACAAAAAAAAAAAAAAGACCTGTGTCCTCAGCTACCCACACTCTACACACAGCTGGGTGCTGTCCCTGTGCTTTTGTGCTCTACTGCTTGCGTGACCGCTCTACTTCTGGCTTTTTTGGTGGTTAATTGATGATAAGAGTCTTATGGACTTTGCTGTCTGAGCTGATTTTGAACCTCAATCCTCAGGTCTCATCCTCAGTAGCTAGGATTACAGAGGTGAGGCACCATCACCTGGCTAGTGTGTGTGTGTGTGTGTGTGTGTGTGTGTGTGTGTGTGTGTGTGTGTGTGTGTGTAGGTGCTGGGACTTAAATTTAGGACATTTGCTCTGCTTTTTGCTCACAGCTGGCACTCTGCCACAGGAGCCATACCTCTAGTCTCTCATTTTGCTGGTTAATTAGAGATAATTTTTTAATCTCCAATTAAGAGACTGATTGGAGATAAGTCTCTTGGACTTTTCTGACTGGGCTGGCTTCAAACCATGTTCATCAAATTCAGCCTTCAGAGTAGCTAGGATTATAGGTGTGAGCCAGTTAGGCCCTGTCAAAACCAGAGTCTAGGCAAAGAGGATCACTTCGTTCCTTTTTGTGTGTGTGTGTACCAGTACTGGGGCTTGAACTCAGGACCTTACAGGTACTTGCTGATGGCAGGCAGGCACTCTACCACTCAGGCCTTGCCTTAGTTCATCTGCCCAATTTTGAATCTAGGTTTGATTTTACTTTTCTCTTTGCTTTTCTTGGCCTGTGTCTGGGAATATATAACCAAGTTGACATCCATCTTTCTTTCTTCTCAATGGCGATCTGGGAATCAACCTCAGCGGTATGCATGCCAGGCCAGCCTTCTGCCTCTGAGGGATGACCTCAGCTCTGACCTTCATCTTGCTTGGATCAGGACCTCTGCACTCTGCCGGCTGGGTGCAATAGCATGGGTGACGTGTTCTGTGCGTCTGCCTTGCTTTTGTCATCTACTCTAAAGAGGGAAGATTTGTTTACTCTGGATCCTAAGGTGGAAAATGTCTTAATGCACATGGTAAAGTATGATTTAAGTATGATGTAATTGTGGAAAGGCATGGCTCTTATGTTATATGGCTTTTGGTTGCATGTAGTTTTTGTCTTACCTGTCAGTTTCATAAGGAAAACAAGCAATGTCTACTCCTTCTATGTGCTGATAATTCTACTTCAGAAATACAGATATACTGTTTTAATTTATTCACCTTTTTTTTAAAGTGCTACTTTTTTTTTTTTTTTGGTTGGTCATGGGGATTGAACTCTGGTTGTGGACGCTATCTCTCAGCTCAAGGCGAGTACTATACTACTTGAGCTACAGCACCACTTCCAGTTTTTTGGGTTTTTTTTTGTTTTTGTCGGTCGTGGGGCTTGAACTCTGGACCTGGGTGCTGTCCCTCAGCTCTTCAGCTCAAGGCGAGCGCTCTACCACTTGAGCCACAGCGCCACTTCTGGCTTTTTTCTTTTTGCTTATGTGGTGCTGAGGAATCGAACCCAGGGCCTCAGGCATGCAAGGCAAGCGCTCTACCACTTGAGCAACAGCGCCACTTCCACCACTTCCAGTTTTGAGTGGTTTATTAGAGATAAGAGTTTCACGGCTTTTCCTGCCCGGACTGGCTTTGAACCGCAATCCTCAGATCCCAGAGCCACCGACACACGGCCAAGTGCTACTCTTCATTGAGTTATCTCCATGTTATAAAAATTAGCACCCATTAGTTTTGCCCCTTATTCTTAAGCCCTACTTTCAAGTCACTCTGCAAATGTTTACACTTAGCAGTGAGGCCCTGTGGTTGGTGTGTTGACAGTCTAAACCTACGAAAGTGCGTCAAAAGAAAAGATAGGTCACCTTGGCCAAAGATGAAAGCTAGTGCAGTCCTGAAACGGCTGCTCAGCCGATGCCATTACAGATTTGGAATACTGGGTCAGGCATTACTGGTGCATGCCTATAGTCTCAGCACTTGGGAGGCTGAGTCTGGCAAGCATGGGCTGTGTAGTGATAGAGCTTGTCTGTAAAGAAAAGGGGGGGAAGTGTAGTACTCCTGAATACTCTGGATTCTCCTGGAACCCTCCCCCCTTCCCTTCCTCTACCAAAGTAGGAATAATGTGATGATGTTTAAAAGAGCGCACAGGGAGGGCCTGGGCCTGGGCAGAGCTGACGGGTGCTGGTGTGGGGAGGGGACCACAGAAGTTGTTCTCCATGGTTCAGGCCGACTTCCTCATTACTCATCAGAAGACTTCAGGAACTGTGAGTCACCTTAATTTTGTCATGCTGAGTGCCAATTTAGCCCGGCCTCTTGGCAAAGCTCTTACCTTGGGGCTGCCCCTCCCACCACGCATGCCTCCCTCTGCAGCCTCGCACTGTCCATGCCCTGCCCTCGTCCGGACCCTGGGGTCTGCTGCAGGACCCGCTGCTGCTGGGTCTTGCAGGCCTTTCGTTCTTTTTAGAGGGCGGGGTTAGTATAAGCGTCCAGCAGTGGCTTTGCTTCACATGGGCTCTTATCATTGCTCTCAGGGCCAGGCTATTGAGATAGAGCAGTCTCATCCTGCTTTCTTAGAGTGTTGTACTATAACTGCAAGTTAGTAAGAACCTTCTAGAAAGCCTGCCTAACTGTCAGGGATGTGTTACAGGGTGGGTAGTGTGGGAAGTTGGTGCTGTTTGCTTTTGTTTTTTGTTTTGTTTGCAGGGTTCTCTCCTGCCTTCTGGGTGCTGGGATTACAGGCTTGCTCCTGGCTTTTTTTTGTTTTTCTTTTCGGGTTAATTTTTTCTTTTAATCATACAGTTAACAGCTTTTCTATAACCATACATATAATTTTAATTCAATTCTCATCTGGTAATATTTCAATCCCTTAGGATTACCCATCAGTGGACAGAGCCTGTTGTATGGGTAGTGACCCAGAAACCACAGAGTTTTGTTTGTGAGGCTGGGTTGGCCTGGGACGACCCAACACGGCACTCTGGGAGGCCTGAATTTAGCAGGGGTGTCTTAGGGTACTTGTAAGTGCAGCCAGGGGCTTAAAGATGCAGTCACCCACCTCTTTGGAGATCTGCCAGATTGTAGAAGTAATGCCTATGGCTGAAAAATCTGTGCTGACCAGGATAGAGCCGGGAAATGCATAGAGGCTGCCTGACAGTTAAGCTTGCGCTGATTTTAAAAATAACTCCAAACAGAGCAAAGCAAGGTAAGAGGAGGGACTGTGGATCAAATAACCATCTTCCTAGATTTGCTCAGGTAGTTCCTGTAATAGTGCAGGCGGTGCCTGAGTACCTTGATCCCCACAGGCCCTGGGACCTGGGCCTGCGCTGGAAGCGGGTCCGCTGAGGCTCGACTACAGTAAGCAGGTAAGCACCGAGAGGCTGCTGGCAGGCACATGGGGAATGCTAATTGGCCTCTGAGTCAAGGAGAGGTTCTGCAGGCTTCTTATCCCTTGATAAATTCACTCCCTCTGGCAGGCTTGTTAATATTTAAAAATAAACCACTGAATCTATTACAGAGCACCGTAATTTAATTTTTGTTGCATCTCAGAGGTTACATGTTACCAGCACAGAATCCAGGTCCTCCTATCTTTGGGCCGAGTTTTAACAGTTAACCACTTCAGGGTTTGATTGTGGGGTGGGCAGGTATGGGAATTGGCTTTTTTTCCCCTCTAAGTAACGTGAGCCTTGGGTAGGGATGGTTTGCCTGTTGGTGGGTGTGTGAAGGTAACTGGAAAGAGCCTCAGGGCAGGCCCTTTTTGGTCCTTGGAGGGGCCAGCTCAGGAAGTGGTGTCCTCCCTGCCACCCCCTGCCACCCACCCTGAGCTCCTGGTTTGTGGTGACAGGAACTTTTTCCTCTTGGTCTTGGCTGTGTCTCAGCTTAGGTGGCAGAGCAGTGTTTGGGGCTTGGTTTGGGAGTGGTAGAACTGAATGGCAGCGACGGGGCAGGTTTCTGGCTCTTGTAGCCATGTCTCCTTCAAGGAGGAGAGAGGCATTTGAATTTGACCTCCAGAGGCCTGGCGGTGGGAAGCCATCCCCAGACTTGTGTGGAGGGAGCAAAGGGGGTGGAGGTTTAATAGATTGTTTGTTTATTTGTAGCTCTTCTGTGAGATTTTAGGTAAAGAGTAAAGGCAGCTTGGGGGTGATCGGACTAGAGTTTGAGCTGAGCCTTAACTAGTCTAGATCTTGCCGCCACCTCCCAAGTAGCTGGGGTTAACAGGTGTGCACCACCATATCTGGCCAATAAATGCTATTATTGATTCTAGAAAACAAATAATGATTTTTTTTTTTTGAGGGCATAGTATAGCCACTAACTTTTTTCTTTTTGAGAAATACTGGGCTTTGGAGTCAGGAGCTTGGGCCTGCTAGGCAGACACTACCACTGAGCCTCCCCTCCAACCTTTTTTTCACATTGTTTCTTTTTCTTTTTCTGTTTTTTCCTCCCCAAGCCCCAGTGCTGAGGGTTGAAATCAGGGTTTAGGCACTGTCCCTGAGCTTTCGTGCTCAAGGCTAATGCTCTACCCCTTGAGCCACAGTTCCACTTCTGGCTTTTTTGTTGTTATTAAATGGAGAGAAGAGTCTCATGAACTTCCTTGCCCAGGCTAGCTTTGAACTGCGATTCTCCAGATCTCAGTCTCCTGAATAGCTAGGATTACAGGTGTGAGCCACCAGCTCCCTGATCTCGTTGGTTATTGTTGAGATAGGGTCTCACTTGTTGTCCCAGCCAAGTGCCTAGGCTTGATGTTTCTGTTTCATACATCTGCTTACAGTGGGAGGTGGATGTCAGGTGTGTGCCACCATGCCCGGCTTCTTCCATTGCTTGAGAAGAAAGTCTTGTGAACCTTTTTTGCCTAGTTTGTCTTAGGATTACAGTCCTCCTGATCTGGGTCTCTCTTGTAACTGGGTTGACCGAGGTGTGCCGCCACGCACAGCTACTGGTTAAGATGGAGACTCACACATACTTTGTGCCTGAGCTGGCCTTGAACTGCAGCTCTCCCAATCTCAGCCTCCTGAGTAGGATTACAGGTATGAGCCACCGGCACCTGGTTTCCTCTCAGTGCTTTCTCTGCCATCTCTAACCTTTCTGTCTGAAGCGTGGCTCTGAGCTCCAGTTTGTGGTAATTTAGATGCTCTCGCCTGGGAGGGGCTGGGGATGTGGCCTAGTGGTTGTGTGGGTTGGCCCAGCATGTGCAAGGCCCTGGGTTTGTCCTGAGTACTTCTTTCTTCCAGCAGATCTTCACCAGAGTGCCGCACAGAGCGGGTAACCCCATTAGCCTGCCGCTGTCTTCTCTGCTAATAAAATGTGATTATTGTGTATTATCCTCACAGGATACAGCAAGTAATCCCCTTTCCAAAAGAGGATCGGGAACAAGACCCAAGCCATCATCTGCAGAGATACATTAGGATGGTGTGGAAGCTGGAAGCAGTGGACTTTGGGGCTAGTGAGGGGTCACTGGGGGCAATTAGGGAGGTGGCATCACAGTTTGGGATCAGTGAAGAGGGGGAAGCCATTGGGGAAGCAACGTTTGTGATTTTTTTTTTTGGTCAGTCATGGGGCTTGAACTCTGGGCCTGGGTGCTGTCCCTTGGCTCTTCAACTCAAAGCTAACCCTCTACCACACGAGCCACAGTGCCACTTGCGGTTTTCTGGTTTTATTGGAGATAAAGAGTCTCATGGACTTTCCTGCCCGGTCTGGCTTTGAGCTGTGATACTCAGATCTCAGCCTCCTGAATAGCTAGGATTATGGGCGTGAGCCACTAGCACCCAGCTTTGTCTGTTTTATAAAAATGGCCAAAGATGAAGGCAGATCACAGGTGCCCACAGCTTCCCTAACTAAGCAGCATAACATTGGCCCAGGCAGAAGCACAAGACCCTATTTGAAAATAGGCCCAGGCAGCCCAGTGTAGAGGGTCGTGGATGCTGGCAGGTCCTCGGGGTGGATAGCCCTGAGGACAGTGCAGGTCTTTGGACCAGTGCTGTTGCATGTAGGTCGGTGGAAGTCTGGGCCTCTGTTGGCTGAGCCCTGTTTCTAGAGAGCAAGGCTGCCTGGATTGAGTACTTCTGGAAGTTGGTCTTTGATCACACCCTGGGGAATTTTAATTTCTTAGCTGTAATTAGGGTTTGTATTCCTATATGTCAAGAATGTCAGTTGAGGGCTGGGAAGATGGCATGGCTCAGTGGTAGAGTGCTTGCCTTGCATGCATGAGGCCTTGGGTTTGATTCATCAGCACCACATAAGCAGAGAAAGCTGGAAGTGACCCTGTGGCTCAAGTGACAGAGTGCTAGCCTTGAGCTGAAGAGCTGAGGGACAGCGCCCAGGCCCAGAGTTCGGGCCCTACAACAACAACAACAAAAAAGAATGCCAGTTGAAGCTTCTGTCAGTTATATTGTTTAATCTCATACACTAATTTAGTACACTAAATACTAATAATACACTAAGGAGTTTGTGCAAATGTTTACAGGGTAGTTTGTAGCTGTTAGCTATTTTTAGTTTTTTTAACACTTAAAAAAATGGAGGAATGATAAAGTAGACAGCATCAGCTCTGATTGACTTGATGGGTTTTTCTATCTCAAATGGGAAGGACATAGGGGAGCATCTGTTCTGGGTTTTTTGTTGTTGTTATTGTTGTTGGCCTGAGCTCTTTAGCTCAAGGGAGGAGCTACCACTTGAGCCACAGCACCACTTCCAGTTTTCTGGTGGTTTATTGGAGATAGGCGTCTCACAGACTTTCCTGCCCAGGCTGGCTTTGAACCATGATCCTCAGATCTCAGCTTCCTGAGTAGCTAGGATGACAGGCGTTAGCCACCGGCGCCAGGCTGGGTTTTCTTTTCTGTTCAGTCGTGGGGCTTGAACTTGGGTCCTAGGTGTTATCCTTGAGCTTTTTCAGCCAAGACTAGTACTGTAACTGTACCACTTTGAGGCATAACTCCATTTCCAGTTTTTTTGTTGGTTAATTGGAGATAAGAGTCTCAAGGACTTTTCTGCCCTGGCCTCCTGAGTATTAAGATTATAGGCATGAGCTACCAGTGCCCAGCTCTGTGTTTTTGTTTTTGTTTTCTTCTTTTACTTTTTGCCAGTCATGGGGATTGAACCTGGGCACCACTGTCCCTGAGCTTCTTTTGCTCAAGGCTAGCACTTTACCACTTGAGCCCCAGCACCACTTCCGGCCTTTTCTGTTTGTGTGGTACTGAGGCATCAACCCAGGGCTTCATGCATGCTAGGCAAGCACTCTACCACTGAGCCACCTATCCAGCCCCCATGGTTTCCTTTAAACACTCTGTGCATGAAAATTCTCACAGAGTCAATCTAAAACATTTAAATAGATATAAGAATGGGTGCAAATTTGTTGCCAAAAAATTCCTTGTATCTTAAAAAAAAAAAGTGAGTTTTCGTTCTTAAATATGTGTTACTGTGTGCCCACTGTGGATCTCAACATCTCCCAGTCTGTGCTGTGACCACCCAACCTTTTTAAGTAGGACTGTCATGCAGACCATCATCCATGGTTGGTGTTAGAGCTTTAGGCGTACCCAATTCCTGTTGTATGGTATTGGGGTACGTCATGCTGTGATCTGAGCCCATTACTACGTGGAGTATTGGAAGCCAGGTGTCAGATACAGAGGGTAAAGACTGAGGTTGCAGGAAGCAGTAGGCAGAGGTGGGCATAGTGGCCGTGGGTTCTCGCCCCACCAGAGACATCAACATGTCTGGTGAAAACTCAGGCTCTGGAGTCAAAGCCCTGTGTGTTCGGCAGAGTCGACTACTTCTGCAGACTCACTTCCCCCTCAGACATCTCTCACTGTGGTCAGTGACTATAGCCTCAGCGAACCGAGAGGACACAGGTGTATGGAAGCATAAATAAATAAACCACAAATGCACTGTTGTAGGACTCCATCTCTTCATAAACGGAGCAAGTGAATTTATTCTGTGTATGTGTGTGTGTGTGTATGTGTGTGTGTGTTTATTTATCCTGGGGCTTGAGCTCAGGTCCTGGACACTGTCCCTGAGTGTTTTTTTTTTGTTGTTGTTGTTGGTCATGGGGCTTGAACTCTGGGCTTGGGCACTGTCCTTGTGCTCTTCAGCTCAAGGCGAGCGCTCTACCACTTGAGCCACAGCACCACTTCCAGTTTTCTAGTGGTTTATTGGAGATAAGAGTCTCACAGAGTTTCCTGCCCGGGCTGGCTTTGAACTGTGATCCTCAGATCTCAGCCTCCTGAGTAGCTAGGATTACAGGCGTGAGCCACCGGCGCCAAGCTGGTCCCTGAGCTTTTGCTCAAGGCTAGCACTCTACCACTTGAACCACATCTGCACTTCTGGCTTTTTTTGGTGATTAATTGGAGATAGGAGTCTCACAGAGTTTTCTGCCAGGCCTGGCTGAATAACTGTGGTTACAGGCGTGAGCCACTGGTGCCAGGCATGGATTCATTCTTGATGAAACACCAGGGCAGAGAGAGGGGAACACTGGTAATCTCTGTTTGAATGTAGAGTTAGTTACTTTGGGGATTGTGTGTTTTGTTTTTTGTTTGTTTCTTTGTTTTGTTTTGCCAGAACCTAGGCACTGTCCCTGAGCTGCTTTTGCTCAAGGCTAGCGCTGTACCACTCAAGCCACAGCACCACTTCTGGCTTTTTCTGTTCATGTGGTACTGAGGAATCAAACCCAGGGCTGCATGCATGCTAGGCAAGCACTCTACCACTAAGCTATATTCCCCGCCCTGGTTGTGGGTTTTTATAGAAAATATTAGTCATTAGCCGGGCGCTGGTGGCTCACGCCTGTAATCCTAGCTACTCAGGAGGCTGAGATCTGAGGATCATGGTTCAAAGCCAGCCCGGGCAGGAGAGACCGTGAGACTCCTATCTCCAATAAACCACCAGAAAACCGGAAGTGGCACTGTAGCTCAAGTGGCAGAGCGCTCGCCTTGAGCTGAAGAGCTGAGGGACAGCGCCCAGGCCCAGAGTTCAAGCCCCACGACCGACAAAAAAAAAAAAAAGAAAATATTAGTCATAAAACATCATGCGGTGTTTTTTTTTTTTAAACATGGTTAAAAAAATCAGACTCCCTCGTTGTTGTGGCATGTTTTATTCTTGGTTCTCCCTTACTCTGATTATATCTGTATGAGCATGTGCAAGCCAGTGACCTGTGTCCTTCTGCTCTACTTCTGTTAGCTTCCTACTCCCTCCCTCTTCCCTGTTCTTTATTTTGAAAGCACAGACTTATGGATGAACTTGAGGTTGCCACTAGTACTTTCTAGAATTTCCTTGTCCTTTGAAGGAAAGTTAAACCTGTGTGTGATCAGCCTGTGGTGTGTGAGGCACTGGCTGTATTGGGATACCCTGGTCTCTACCATCCCTCTCACCTGGGGTTGAGCATCTGTCCGTGCCCATGTATGACTGTGACCAAGTACAACTGAAGGCTACAGACGTACTAGCCAAACTCCAGTCCACCCTCCTTCCCACCTTCCCTGCCTGCCTGCCTGCCTCCTTTCTTCCCTTCCCTCCTTCCCTCCTTCCTCTCCTTCCTTCCCTCCCTCCCTCATTCCCTCCCTTGCCTTTTGTCCTTAGGGGAATGTGTAACCAGAATACTGTGTTTCAGACTTTCAGTTTGATGCAGTTAGAATAATTTCTGTGTGTATTTAGTCGCAGAGTTTGCTTGTTTTTATCTCTGGTGTACAGTTTGTCTTATGGTGCTGCTGGGGATCAAATCCAGGCGCTTGTGTTTGCTGGACAAGTGCTCTACCACTGAGCTACATCCACACCCCCTGCAGTTTTTGTTAAAGTGGGACTTACTACAGTAAGGGGCACTCAGATCTCAGTCCTCTTCACCCTGCCTCTACCTGTCCCTGGATATAGTCATTGTCACTTGTTGCTGTGCTGTAAAAATACAAGAGGACATACTAACCCTGCCCATCTCCCAGGCAGTAAGTACTAATCACCCCTCAACGGTTGCTGCTTCCTCTCCAGCGAGAACTGACCATAGGTCAAACCTTATTGAAGCATAGTGGGCATTGAAACATGTATGTGCGAGTGAAATTCTATACTCTGGCCTTCTTAGGGTAACCGTGTAAAGGGATAAGAGAGCAGAAGCCCCTTGCCCACCGTTCTTCCCTCCAGATTCCCTGCACCCACCCCCTTGTGGACTGGTATCCATGGCACCCTGCTGCACAAGCCCTTTGTGTTTGGCTCCTCTGCCCCACGTGACACAGAGGACCCGTCTTTTGGCCATACAGTGTAGTTTGTTGTGTTACTGTGTGGTAGCTCAGGGCCAGGCAGGCTCGTCTGCGCATGCTGGAGTGATCCCTGCTCTTCTATGGCTCCTGGTCTCCAGCCATTGGCCTGACAGGAGCCTAGCCAGTTCCTTTGGGTGGACATTTAGTTACAATTAATGTCACATGAACCCTTTAATAGGGCTTTGTGAGGTATGAGATTAACAGAAAATTTTGCTGGGTGCCAGTGGCTCACGCCTGTAATGATCTTAGCAACCCAGAAAGCTGAGATCCAAGGATCACAGTTTAAAGCCAGACTAGCTAGGAAAGTCCATGAGACTCTAATCTCCAATTAGCTGCCCAAAAAAGCAGGAGGTGGAGCCATGGCTTGAGTAATAAGCGATAGTCTTGAGCAAATAAGCTAAGGGATAGCACTCAGGCCTGAGTTCAAGCTTCAGGACTATCACACACATAAAAGTATCAGTTTAAAATATGTTATGTAGAAAAAATGAGACAAAGAAGGTAAGAGGCATGAGGGTGAGTGTGGGTGTGGGTGTGGGCGTGGGTTAGACAGTAGGAAGAGTGCTTGGCAGGGACTGGCTGCTGATGGACAAGCAAGAATGCAAATTGTTAGGATAAAATCCTAATTTTTTTTGTTAGTCATGGGGCTTGAACTAAGGACCTGGTACTTTCCCTGTGCTCTTTTGCTCAAGGCTAGTGCTTTACCACTTTGAGCCAAACTTTTATTTCTGGTTTTCTGGTCGTTAATTGGAAATAAGAGTCTCATGGACTTTCCTGATTGGGCTGGTTTTGAATCGTGATCCTCAGATCTCAGCCTCCTGAGTAGCTAGGATTGCAGGCTTGAGCCACAAATACCCAGCCCCAAAATTCTACAGTGTGTAGACTCATGGTTCTTTCTTGGGTTCATTGTGCCAAATTATTTTATTTGTGAGATTTCCTTAATTTAGGGGGGGGGGACACTTTTCTGTCATGACAATAGTCGGTATTAGTGTGTGTTCAATTGAAAATTGCATTGCTTGGTTGGGAAGGAGTGGAGGCTGGCTTGAGTCCTGTGGAGTATACATCCTCTGTCAGAATCGAGGAACAAAAGAAGAAAGGCCCTGTCTTGTGGTCAAGAGATGAGCACAGGGCAGGAGGCAGCATCTGGGTAGAGGTTTCTGCTTATAAACCTAACTGGGCTTATTTTCCTTAGCTGGATTATGGTTATAATCCAGCTCTCAGTGTGGACACCAAAGTTGGATAATAACCACAATGCCTAATGAATGCAAAGAAGATTATCAGTAAGCCTGAACTTGTGTTGGGCGTGTGCTAGCAGTTCTCTCCTGAGTTACACACTCTTGTGTTTTGTTTTGTTGTTGTTGCTTTCTTTTGTTCCAGTACTGGGTTTGAACTCAAGGCTTCACACTCTCCCGTACTTTTTCCACACAGGCTAGTGCTGTACCCCTTCATGCTTTTTGCTTGTTAATTGGTGATGAGGCTGGCTTTGAACCTTGATTTTCAGATCTCAGCCTCTTGAGCAGCTAGGATTTACAGGTGTGAGCCTGTACTGGCTCATTATATTTACACTGTGTGCTGTCTCACCATTCCTAGTATTGCACACAGTAGGTTCTCAGTTCCAACTTAGTTGAAACCATGGAGGATGTAACAACTGGGTATCATTTCAAAATTTATTACATTGTCATCCACCTTGTCAGTCCTGAGCACATTGGAAATACTAAAATAGCAAACAGGTTTTTAGACTGGTTTTTAGACAGGGTTCTGGGCCTTGAGTTGTGGGGCATTGGGAATCTCCAGAAGGGGCTGAAGTTGACAGTTAATTTGGTGACAGGTGAACTGTGCAGCCAGGGGTTTTGCTTGTCTCTGAGCTCGTATGGTTGTACCTGTCCACTCTGTGAGCATGGGCACCATGCTCTGTCCAGTACAGATAGCCAGGCCAGTTTGCACGGAGTACAGGTGGGAGAGGCCCATGGAACTGGGGTTCTCAGGTGACTGTAGAAGGTTACATGAAAAACAGTGGAACAGACCAGGAAACATTTTGAGCCCAACCCAAAGTAGAATTTTCTTGGCTTTCTTGCCTGCTTGCCTCCGTCTGTCCGTCCTTTTCACTTAATAAAGGTGATAGGAATGTTTACTAGGAAAGAAATAGGGCATAGATCTGCCTGCCACACAAAGATGGAGCTTGAGTCCATCTCGGCCCTCTTCCTCCTGAAGTAGCATCTTCTTCGCAGATGGCAGCGCGTCCGGAAGATGGTGATCTCTGTTCTTGGAAATGGTTTCTGGGCAATGTGGAAGCACTGGATCCCATCCAGCCTCATCTGTGAATTTGTCATGATTTCCTCTGTTTGCTAATATTTACTTTCTCTTTCAGCATTTTAGGCTTATTCCCATAAGTAATTAGAAACAGCATTCATGATATGTAGTTGGAGTGTTTCTTAGTTCACACTGACCATGCCAACGGTCTAATAAGCAACACTGTTAGCAGCCAGACCAAAAGAAAAAGGTAAAACAAAGGTAGATTTAGGGATGATGTACTGCAGGAAGGGGAAGATGTGTGTGACTTCGTCTGGGCTGTGTGGGCTCTGGTCCCAAGGACTCAGGGTTTGCCTGCTGCCAGTCAGTGGCTGCTGTGGATGAAGGTAGGGAAAGACAGGAAGAAAGAGCAGGCAGCCCTATGGAACTCTTTCAGGAGAATATTCAGGTCTGGGATGAAGCTCTGTCTTTGCAGTGGGGGAAGAGAGGGAAGGTACTGTCCACCTATAGCTACACCTGAGAAGATGGTAGCCACTCACTGTGCATGCAGATACACTACTGGTGCGGTGGTGCCTGGAGATGAAAAGGAGGCCCCCGGGTGACAGGAAGAGCCTTACAACCCCAGTGATAGAGCCAGACTACAGAAAAAAAAAGGAAGTTCGAGGCTAGTATTTAACAGTATTTATGGGCTATGGCCCACCATGATCTGGCACTGCACTATTAGCTGGAAGTGGAAGGGTGATGTTACTGTTGTTTGATGGGAATTGAGGGATTCCATTTGGTTACCGTCGTGAGCATCTCTGTTCCTACCTACACTAGACTAAGCTGTGTCAGCTCTGTTTTCTGCAGTGGGGGAAGGTGATGTGCAAGTGAGCCTTGCTTGAAAGCATTCTGAACCTTGACTGAGGGCTCCTGGAGAAGAAGAGACAGAACCACCTCCCTGTTCACTAGCCAACCGCCCGGGCTTCACCAGGATTGGGCCAGTTGGTTTATCCCCAAGCCCACACTCCTCTCTGCAGTGCTTGAATGAAGTCAGGACTCCATCCACCATCCATCCATCTATCCACCCATTCACCATCCCTCTGTCCATACATATATACGTGTATATACCCACCCACCCATTCATTCATCCAACCATCTATCCACCCATCCATCAATCTATCCATCTATGTAGATACCCATCCATCCACTATCCATTCATCCATCTGTCCACCCATTCATTCATCCAACCATCTATCCACCCATCCATCAATCTATCCATCTATGTAGATACCCATCCATCCACTTACCCATCCATTCATCCATCTGTCCACTCATTCATTCATCCAACCATCTATCCACCCATCCATCAATCTATCCATCTATGTAGATACCCATCCATCCACTATCCATTCATCCATCTGTCCATCTAATCATCCATCCACCAGCCAGCCAGTCAACCAACGATCTATCCATCCATCCTCCAGCCAGCCAACCATCTATCTACCCATCCATCATCCAGCCAGCCAACCAGCCAACCAACCAACCATCTATCTACCCATCCATCATCCAGCCAACCAGCCAGCCAACCATCTATCTACCCATCTATCAGCCAACCAGCCAACCACCCAACCATCTATCTACCCATCCATCATCCAGCCAGCTATACAGGCACCCACCTATCCATCCACTAGCCAGCCAAACATCCATCTGCCCATTCATCCATCATCCATTCTCTCTCTCTCTCTCTCTCTCTCTCTCTCTCACACACACACACACACACACACAGCCCTCATTTACTGTTCATTTTGTACAGGACTCTATGATCATAATGACTAGTATCAACAAGACTCATCTTGTTAAAGAGCCAGAGTTGACAGCCCCAGGCTGCATGTTCTGCTTGGAGGAATGGCTGCAGCCAGGTTGGAGGGCATCCAAGTATCAGAGGATATCACACACACACAGACACACACACACACACACACACACACACAGATAGATTTGTAAATGAGCCAGCCTTGTAAGGCATCCTCTTGCACATGGCGAGGGGAAGTGAGTCAGTATATGGCTCAACAATTTCTAGGAAAGTAGTGACACAGTGCTCTTTCTTTTGGTTTTAAATTAGCATATGCCAGTTGGCGAGAGTCTCAGTGTGGTGCTGCAGTACACACACATAATGCTCTGTGCTGGAGTTCACATGTATGTGGCAGAGGGCTTAGGCGGCAGGTAGATGGCAGGAGCTCTTTCTGATGTATGGTAGTTGCTGGGGAGTAGCCGCCCATGTCCTCCTTAGTCTCGGATTTCAGGCCTGGTTGGGTGGACGTGAGGACTGGCCTGCCTTCTCTCATCTCCTTTTCTCTGCAAACTCCCAAGGGAAGTGCAAGGAGCTTTGTGCACTGCTCTGCAGAGGTCGCCGGGCCAGGCAGGATGTCAGTGTCTTCTCTGTGTGTACATTGAATGCAGAGAAGGTAGATTTAAAAAGAACAGAAACCTTTTACAGTGTTTCAGTTCACTCATAAAGGTCTTTTTTTTTTTTTTAAATTCAGTCCTGGGGCTTGAACTCAGGGCCTAGTCACTGACTGTGAACTTTGTGCTCAAAGCTAACACTCTATCACTTTGAGACACAGCACCACTTCCGGTTTTGTAGTGGTTAATTGGAGCTAAGACTCTCACAGACTTTCCTGCTCAAGCTGGCTTTGAACCACAATTTTCAGATCTCAGCCTTCTGAGTGGCTAGGATTACAGGCATGGACCACCAGTACCCAGCTCTAAAGATCTTTTTGATGGGGCAGAAATGTGGCTTAGTGGTAGAGTGCTTGCCTAGGATGCATGAAACCCTGGGTTCAATTCTTCAGTACCACATAAAGAGAAAAGGCTGGAAGTGGTGCTGTGGCGGAGGTAGTAGAGTACTGGCCTTGAGCAAAAGAAGTTCAGGGACAGTGCCAGGCCCTGAGTTCAAGCCCCAGGACTAGCCAAAAACAAAAACAAAGATCTTTTTTATCAGTCCAGTGCTAGAATCAGATTGGTTATTTGGAGACCAGAAAGAACCAAGTTTTGAAAGCATAAGGCTTTTCCACAAACGACAGACATTCCTGACATTAGTGTCCCAGAAACAGGTTCTGAAAGTCCAACCAGAAAGAAAAAACCCAAAATTGTGTACAGGGTGTTTTTGTGCTTGCCTTTGAGCTCACCCCTTCGTTCTCTCTGCAGTGAACACCTACCTCTTCATGGTGCAGGCCCAAGGCATTCTGCTGCGGGACAACGTGAGGACCATCGGTGCTCAGGTGTACGAGCAGGTGGTTCGCAGTGCCTATGCCAGGAGGAACAGCAGCCTCAACGACTCAGGTAGGTAGAAGGGAGGCCGTCCGCTTAGGACTCGCGGCTTGAGTCACTTGAGAGGAGAAGATTGACTGCAGAAAGGGAGTCTGCCTCCCAGAGAGCAGTCTTGCCCCGGAGTCCACACTTGACTGGCTGCATACTCAGGTCTCATTCCTGCTTCTCTGCAGGGGGCAGAGTGTCTTTGAGGATGCTCTGAAGGTTTTCTGTTACAGTGTGACATCTTGCCACGCCTCCGAGCGGACTGAGAATGCACTTAGAACCTCAGAAGAGCAGGAGCACCAAAAGCGGCTTGGGAAATAATTGGATATTCTCAGGAAATGTGTTCCTCTATCCAGTGGAGGATGTCAGGCAGGCAGGAGACAACGACTTGGATTCGTCACACTTGTTCTTGGAGTTTGTTGTTTGAGGTGCGCGAGGCAGCCGTGGCTGTGACAGTCTGCCTGTGGTGGCTTCTGGGGAGGACTTTCTGTCGTTCATGGATGCTTTTGCTGAGATAGCAGATTTCTACTTCATAACCATCATGTGATTGGGGACTGGTGCATGAAAGTTGCAGTTCTTGTGGAGGAAGGAGTTTCCTTCCTGTTCACCCTGGCTGTTTATTCTGTGTTTAATCTGCTATAGCAGCAGAAAGGTGAAAACTTGGGTGAGGTTCTTTTGGCTTACCAGTGTTAGACTGAAGTCTGTGATGAGATGGCCCCTTGCTTTTGGGCTGCGGTGGAGGCAGTCTGCCCACCTCAGGACCATAAAGCAGAAGGAAGGAAGATCCCACTTTCTCCTCAGGGCCTGAAGACCCTGTGGGCCTTGCCCATTGAATTTCCCACTGCCTCACAGTAGTGCAAGTTGGGGACAAGCCTCCACCACAGGGCCTGCAGAGTCACCCAGATCCAAGCCCTAGCTGGTGACCAGGCTCTCATCTTGTAAGAATACTGTTCTTTACACCATTCCACTCTTGGCTGTGGTGCTAGGAAGAGAAAACACAGACGTTGGATGACAAAGGGCCTGCCCAGCATTGTGCTAGAATTGTTCCAAATAGTGGTCTTTTTTTTTTTTTTTGCCTGTCGTGGGGCCTGAACTTTGGGCCTGGGCACTGTCCTTCAGCTCTTCAGCTCAAAGCTAGGCTCTATCACTTGACCCACAGTGCCACTTCCGGCTTTTTCTGTTTATGTGGTGCTGAGGAATCGAACCCAGGGCCTCATGCATGCAAGGCAAGCGCTCTACCACTGAGCCACCTTCCCAGCCCCCAAATAGTGGTCTTGATTAACTGTTTTGTTTCGTTTTTTGGTGGTCCTGGGCTTGAAAGCTGGACAGTGTCCCTGAACTTCTTTTGCTCAAGGCTAACACTCTACCACTAAGCCACAGCACCAGTTCTGGCTTTTTGTTGTTGTTGTTTATGTGGTACTGAGGAATAGAACCCAGGGTTCCATGCATGCTAGGCAAGCACTCTTACCACAAAGCCACCTTTCCAGCATGATTAGCTGGTTTTATACGAAACTACCTATCACGTTCTTCACCTTGAAGATATAAGAGCAAGCTCCCCCACCCCCATCTTGTTTTGTTTCTGCTTGTTTTATGACATTCTTGCTATGTAGTTCAGTTTGGCCTTGAACTCCTGCTGAGTACAGACTCTGGAATCCCAGGATCATAGGCATACCACCACCATACTTGGCTTTTTTTTTTTTTAGCTGAGAAACTGAATATAAGTGCTTCCACCGTTAGACTTCCCTGCCTGACCAGAGATGGGGTGGGGGAAGGTGGGGAGAGAGAGAATTTCTGAGATTTCATTTGGCAAGCACTGGTGATGTGCCCCAAATCTGTGGCTTTTCTTACTGGTTTTACCCAAGCCAGATAGAAAAACACGAGTAGGACATTGCTTCCCTCTGAATGGTCTTATCTGCTGTTTGTGAGCTGTGCAAATGAAACTTAATGCTTATGTTTGGGAAATCAGGAGTTAAGGGAAGTTAAATCCTTAAAAGAACTGACCACATCCTTATTTATCAGTTTGCCCTACCAGCCAGCTTTGTGCAACAAAGGGCTGTGGCTAAGAAAATGATAAGCTAGATCCGTCCTTCCTCCAGTTTGCGGAAAGCTGGGTAGAGACTTGTCAGATATCTTCACACTGGGGCTACCTGGGTCCCACTGGAAAGGATCCCTGTGCTTCCCTGTGTCCTCATGCATTGTGTAGCTAGATGTTGCAGACTGTGTCAGCTGAGCTGGTCTGGGAGGCAGGATTTTCCTTCTTTTTCAGTCCCATCCCAGCCCCTCTGTCTTTCACAGTCACACCCCATCTTTTGTGTACCTCCTTTGTTAGGGAGGGCAGAGCATCTGGGTCATGTGACTCCTGCCCCATGTTCTGGGTGAAGGAACTTGTGCCTTCATGCCTTCTCCAGTTCAGGTGTTTCTGTTGCTTCTCCAAGGTCAGCCGAGGCTGCCACATCTGGGCATGTGGCAAGCTCGGCACTCTCAGAAGTCAGAGGCTGCGGCCCAGGAGCTAGGCCCTGCCCACAGCGCTGTCCACAGAACTCTCGCTCCTTGCACAGAGCTTGTGTCCGTATTCTCATTCTCAAATTACCATACACCACAGGAATCTACCCTCCCCCCTCCCTAGCTTGCATTATAATCTAATTTTTAAGAAATTAGTTTTGTTTTAGTTTGACAGTTTTAATTTTAGTTTGAACTCTGAGTCAGCTTGCTTGCTCAGCTGGTGCTGTATCTTGAGCCATACCCACATCCCTGTGTTTTGCTGTTGATTGGAGGTGGAAACCCACAGACTTTTCTGCCTGTGTTACTTTCCACTGTGATCCTCCATTTGGTCTTTGATTTTTTTTTTGTTTTGCTAGTTCTGGGGCTTGAACTCAGGGCCTAAAAGCTTCTTATTGCTCAAGGTCAACACTTTGCCACTTGAGCCACAGCCCCACTTCTGGACTTTTCTGTTTATGTGGTACTAGGAATCGACCCCAGGGCTTCATGCATGCTAGGCAAACACTCAGCCACTAAGCCACATTCCCAGCCTTCACTTTGTTTTTAAAACAGGATTTTATTATTAGCTCAGGCTGGCCTTGAACTCACCATTCTTCTGTTTCATCCATTCTCACAAGTTACTAGGGTTAGAGGAATGTACCCCTATCCCTGACAAATCACCAAGTTTGTGTTGAATATATCTGCCCCCCTAGTAGACCGAAGTCTTTGCCTTCAGAGACTGCCTTGCTGCATGGTGGACAGAACATTATGTCGTGTTTCCTCCCAGGAACTCAGAGAGTGGCTCTGTGTCCTGTCGTAGGGATGGGGCTCCAGGGTGCTCACGTTAGGGACCTGGGTGCAGCACGGAGTGGGGGGTGGCTGACTGCCCTGCCATTCCCACCTTGGTTTAAATGAGGGAGTAGATTGACTAGGAAGCCACAGAAGGAGCTGAGACCAGGTCAGCTCCAGTGTCACTGCACACGCGCTGTTCGGGTTCCCCTCAAGGCGTTTCTCCGCCTGGCCCAGTCAGACAGGGTGTTGAGGACCAACATCTGCAGCTAGCCAGTGCCTGCATACATTGAGTGCCCATGCCCTGAGCGGCAACCAAGGGAACAGAAAGCCTTGGTGTGGCCCTAAGTCATATTTTATTTTGAGCTTAAAAACCAAAGTGGCAGTTGTCTTCTAAGAATGTACTTTTGGAAATCAGGACTGGGCGTCTGGAAATGAACCTGATGAGGTGACCAGGACATACTTCCTGCGGCAGGAGATTTGTGGATGTGTATAACCACAAATCTTGCACAATTTGCCATTGGTTGAGGTGGGGGTGAGGGTGCCCCAGACTACTAGCATTGGGAGAGAGCTTTCTGGCTTCATCCCACCCAGCCCGGCTTGGAAGTGAGGGGCTAGGCTGTTGGTCGGCTCTTCTCAGGCCGACCCGCAAGTTCCAGGTGCCCTCTGCTACCAATTTACAATCCCCACCATCTCCCTCCCCTGCTCATCACACTCCACACTCTAGAATGTTCTGATTGCTTCAACGTACATCTCTTGCCATGGTGGGTAAGGCAAGTGAGCTCGGGGGGGCAGGGAGGGGGGATGGCCTGCGGCCTTACTTCACACATAGGCTTCTCCGCCACGACTGGTGTTTATGGAATGGTCATCCTAAACACCAAAGCTGGCCCTAGCACAGTTAGGAGAGGAGAGGGCAGTGAGGATGGGGACAGGGAGAAGGAAGGGGAGGAGAGCCTGTTGTCCATGGAGAACGCTGCATAGTGTGGAAGGGCACCGGGTCATGCTGGGGCAGCTGGCACATGAAGAGATGGGTACTCGGTGGGAGGAGAAGTATGCCCTTCAGTTAGTTACAGTGCACAAAAGCTCCTGGTGCCAGGAGAACAGACCCGAGTCCTGCCCACAGCTCCCTCCCTCCTTACCTTCTGATCCATGGGTTCATGACTTTAGCCATGACCCCACCAAGTGGACGCGGGAGGGAAGTGCTTCAGAGGGCTGGTGGGAACCGGTGGCATGTACCAGTCTGAGTTTTCTCTCCCTTACTCCATAGATTACCCTCTTGACTTGAACCACAGCGAGATCTCCCCTCCAACCACGACCTTTCTTCCTGAAGACTTCACCTACTTTGCAAACCATCCCTGCCCCGAGAGGCTCCCTTCCATGAGTGAGTAGCAGTGCAGCCCCTGGGCTTTGGGACGGGCCTATCCCTGATTAGAAGAAAGGGGAGACTAAGCATCTCTGCCTCTTTGAAGGGTGGAAATGATTCTCTGCCACCAGGAGCATAGTCTGGAGAAGTCACTTTGCAGGGCTGCTCCTGCCTGGTGTTTTACACCCTCTTCCTCCATCCTTTACACATGCCCCTCCTTTGTAACTAGAGGGTTGTCTGTTACTATAAACCAACACTGATGATAACGACTTTGATAAGTCAGAGGTTTTGTTTTTAACAGGCTTGTTTAAAAGAAAAATCTCTAGATCCTCACTTTTGTTTTTCTGTGCTATGTTTGGAATCCCATGTGTGATCTAAAACATGATAGCCAACGAACAACACATTTCTGTACTTTGGGTGCTTAGTTCTGCCTCTCCCCTTTCCTCCCCTCCCTCCCCTCCAACCATGGTCCTCCAGATCTAAGCCTCCCGAGTAGCTAGTTTTATAAGCATGAGCCACTGGTGCCCAGCTTGCTTGCTTACTTCTTTCTCTCTCCTTCCCCCATTCTTCCTCTCACCTCTCCCCCTCCCCTCTTTCCTCATTTTTCTTTTTGCTGGTCCTGGGGCTTGAACTCAGGGCCTAGGCTCTGTCCCTGAGCCTCTTTGTGCTTAAGGTTGGTGCTCTACCGCTCGAACTACAGCTCCACTTCTGGCCTTTTCTGAGTCGTTTATTGGAGATAAGAATCTCACAGGGACTTTCCTGCCTGGGCTGGATTTGAACCTTGATCTTCAGGTCTCAGCCTCCTGAGAAGCTATGATTATAGATATGAGCCACCAACACCTGGCTATTTATTTATTCTTTAAGGCAAATAAGTTGACTTTTTTGCCCAGTGAAAATGGAGTTGGCGCCGGGCGCTGGTGGCTCACGCCTGTAATCCTAGCTACTCAGGAGGCTGAGATCTGAGGATCGCGGTTCAAAGCCAGCCCGGGCAGGAGAGACCGCGAGACTCCTATCTCCAATAAACCACTCAGAAAACCGGAAGTGGCGCTGTAGCTCAAGTGGTAGAGCGCTCCTTGAGCTGAAGAGCTGAGGGACAGCGCCCAGGCCCAGAGTTCAAGCCCCACGACCGACAAAAAAAAAAAAAAAAGAAAATGGAGTTGGCAGGTACTTGGTATCTGAGCATGCGCTTGTCCCTCATGCACGTCTGGGTGTGGGCACTCAGGTGCTACTGGAAGCCTGCTCTTTCGTCACGTCTCCCTACGTATGTCAGTCATCTTCCTGGAACCTCAGTTTTAGTTTAATAACAGAGTAGTGTTATCGAATCATCATTCACACATCTGGCCTGAGGTCATGAGACGCTACCTGCTCTTGCCTCTTCAGTACAGCCCATGGCCAAGGTCTTAACCTTCCCTGTACTTCTTTACTGGCTGGTAGTGATGCCCTGAAATGCACAGTGGGAAGTGGGCTGCTGCTCAGCCCCTGGTAAAGCACCAGCGAAGGGAACATTGGTCTCCCTGGGGACTAAGGGGGACAGAGGGAGAATCTGGTCTTGTACACCCTCTTGACCTTTTCTCCTGTGTGTTCATTCAGAGGGCCCCATCGATGTAAACATGAGTGAGATCGGAATGGACAGCATCCATGAGCTCTTCTCCAGAGACCCCACCATCAAGCTTGGGGGCCACTGGAGGCCTTCCGACTGCGTGCCCCGGTGGAAGGTGGGGTGTCGGGCATGGCCCAGGGCTGCAAAGCCCATTTCCTCATCCGGCTCACTTCTCCCCACCACTGTGTTTGCATCAGATAGAGTCCACGGGTTCTTCCCTCAACATAGAAATTGGCATTGAAAGTGGCGCTGTAGCTCAAGTGGTAGAGCGCTCGCCTTGAGCTGAAGAGCTGAGGGACAGCGCCCAGGCCCAGAGTTCAAGCCCCATGACCGACAAAAAAAAAAAAAAGAAATTGGCATTATTTTGGTGATGGGGCAGGAGTGTGTTTGGAAACTTGAGGGGGAGGAGGTCTAGTGGCAGCCACAGAGCCGGCTCCACAGCCAGCACTCCATGCCTTGTCTTCGTGGTGACAGTAAGACCTATGCAGGATGGGGTGGGAGGGCTCAGGTGGTAGAGCTACTGTACATGTGCAGAGGATAGGATATAGAATGGAATAGAATAGAATGCAGCTTAGCCCCAGGTTTGCTCAAGGCTGTTCTTCCTGGCTGTGAGGTCTCTCAGTGTGGACAAGTTTGTACGGCCGAGCATTTATGGCAGTGGGAGGCACACAGTGTACTGTGCGGCGGGCACCGGGTAAGAGCTCAGTGCAGTTAGGCGAGAAGACGCTCTGAGGCCCACGGTGGTCTTGCTGGCGCAGGCCTGCAGCACGGGATGTGGACGCCCCAGACCTTCTGCAGGGGTGCCCGGCTCTACGGACGACCAGGGAACTGACCTGGTGACTTCCTCTTGTGACCTGCTGCAGGTGGCCATCCTTATCCCCTTCCGGAACCGCCACGAGCACCTGCCAGTCCTGCTCAGACACCTGCTGCCCATGCTCCAGCGGCAGCGCCTGCAGTTCGCATTCTACGTGGTGGAGCAGGTGAGCAGTGGGCCCTTGCCTCTCCTGCTCTTCTGAGGCAGCGGTGGAACTGCTGGTGCTGATCTGTCCTCAGTGCCTGGAGCCACGGCGCAGAAACCGCAGCACCAAGCTGCTCTGAGTGGTGTGTGGTGTTGCCCAACTCTGCAGATCTGTGTTTCCTCCTGTTCCCTCCGGCCTGTGCTGGTGTTATCTGCAGCCTCCCAGCCCAGGAAGCGCCTGAAATCCACCGAAGAGGTCGGGCCCAGGGAGTGGCCATGGGGTGGAGACTACCAAATGTTTAGGAGCCTTGTGCCGCTGGCCAGGGCCTCTGCAGACTTCTTTGAGCCTCTGGTGTAGTTTTGCTCTAACATTAAGCGTATTGGGATTAAAGACCCACATGGCAAATTGAGTCAGTAAATTTGCCCCTGCCCCCTTCCCCTCCTGCGGTTGTGTAGTATTCTGTGTGTGTGTACACGCGCGCATGTGTGTAAATGCGTGCTCGCTCGCTCGCACTGAGTGTTGTCCCTTAGCTTTTATGCTCCAGCCTCTACTCCTTGAGCCACTTTTGGGTTTTTGATGCTTAATTGGAGATAAGAGCCTCATAGACTTTCTTTCCCAGGCTGCCTTTGAACTATGAACCTCAGCTTCCTGAGCAGCGAGGATTACAGGTGTGAGCCATTGGTGCCTAGTATTTCTTTTTTGGTTTTTATTTTGGTCTGGTGACACAGGGGTTCGCTTTGTGGCCCAGGCCATCCTCAAACTCAGGAGTTCTGGGGTTTGCCAGGCACCACCACGTTCAACTTTGATCCCATAGCCCTGGAGTTGTACAGGCTCCATAGGCGAACACAAACTGCAGAGTTCCCCTGGTACTCTGGGCTCCCCGGTGAGGCTCGTGTGGCGCCCTGCCTCCTGAGCACTCCAAGGCTCTGCCCACACTGCTCTGCCTGTGCGTGGCTCCTTCTACTACACCACAGATCAAGAGGAAGAGTGGGAGTGGGGTGCAGTCACGACTCCTGCCTCCCTGGGCTTGAGCCCCTGCGGATCTGACATCACTGTGCTCATGCCTGACCCAGGCTGGGTACTGGTCACTGGCCAGGTAACAAATGCCAGCGTTGGGATTGGCGAGGCCATGCCTGGGAGCTGCTTTTCAGAGCCGCTGAGTTCTTGGTCACTAGGCCTGAGTCCTAGTGAGCTCAGTGATGTTGTCCCCTCCTCATACTAGGTTTGCCTTAGACAGAAGTTACAGTTAGTCAGTGACTGGCAGATGTTGCTGAGTGGCAAGGACCAGAGGAGGCCAGTGTTCCTCCTACCATCCCCTTCACTTCGGTTAAACGGAGGATTCTGCCTTGGCAGCCATGGAGAGGAGAGCTCGGGTTTGCCCCCAGCTCTGTATCCGAGGACAACCGCGCTGGAGCACAGGCGACCCTGTGGGCCGCCTCCCCAGAGGGGCTGGGCCCAGCACGCATGCACATGGAGACCTCCTCCAGTTGCTTCTCATTCGGCATGGTGAAGAGCAAAGATTTTACTCAAGAATCACCTAAAGAAAGAATCTGCCTCTTGTAGGTTGGCACCCAACCCTTTAACCGAGCCATGCTTTTCAACGTTGGTTTTCAAGAAGCCATGAAGGACCTGGAGTGGGACTGTCTGATTTTCCATGACGTGGACCACATCCCGGAAAGCGACCGCAACTATTACGGGTGTGGGCAGATGCCCAGGCACTTTGCACCTAAACTGGACAAGTACATGTACCTGTGAGTATCGCGCCCTCCCGTCAGCAGTGGCAGAGACGAGGTGCACGGGTGGTCCCGGGTGTCGTCAGCTGGTGGACAAGTTGCAGGGCTCTCTTAGCAAAGAAAGGGGACAGTGGGATGTGTGCCTTCGAGACACCGCTAAGAGAAAGGCCAGCACTAAGCCCATGGACAGGGCAGTTCTGTGTATTGAGTGGAAGCTTTCAGAACAGGCATGTTGACAGCTGAAGACACAAAGTAGATTAGTGATTGCCAGGGGTGGTTTGGGGGTGGGGGAAATGTGGGGGGATGACGTGTCCTAATGATGACACTCACATTGCACAACTCAGTGAAGAAAAACCACTGGTTACATACTTTCAATGAGTGAATTGTGTGGAATAGCTATTTTCTCAATAAACTTGTTAAAAATCACCTAGGGCTGTGTGTTGGTGGCTCACACTTGTAATCCTAGCTATTTGGGAGGCTGAGATCTGAGGATTGAGGTTCAAAGCCAGCCGAGGAAGAAAAGTCAGTGAGACTCTTACCTCCAGTTAACCAAAAAAAAAGCCAGAACCTGTGAAAGTGTGGCTCAGGTGGTAGAGCACTAACCTTGAGCAAAAGAAACTCAGGGACAGTGCCAGGACTGGCAGGGACCCAGAGGCCAGTGGCTCACACCTATAATCCTAGCTGCCCAGGAAGCTGAGATCCAGAGGATCATGTTTTGAGGCCAGCCCAGGTAGAAAAGTCCATGAGACTCCATCTCCAAAATAGCAAAAAGCCAGCTGAAGCTGAGCAAATGTGAGTCCTTGAGTTCAAATCCTGGTAATCAGGACCAACGGTGTGGCTGAGAAATAGTAGAGTGCCTGCTTGGCAAATACGAGGCCCTGAGTTCAAGCCCCAGTGCTGCTTCCCTCCTGGAAAAAGTGAGGGTCTGAGTTGTAGCTTCCTGGTGTGGCGCTTACCTCGTATGTGTGAGGCACAGCCCTGGAGAAGAAGGAAACGCCATTTGTTTCTCTGGGAAGGCGGGGAGGGTACTGGTGAGGATGGATGGTGTGCTGCTGTGCAGGGAGGGCAGCTGCAGGACATTCACCTCTTAGCCCTGTTTGTCCTTCACAGGAGCTCTCTGTCTTTCCTTTCAGGCTTCCTTACACGGAGTTCTTTGGCGGAGTGAGCGGCCTCACTGTGGAGCAGTTCCGGAAGATCAATGGCTTTCCTAACGCGTTCTGGGGCTGGGGTGGCGAGGATGACGACCTCTGGAACAGGTGTGGACCTCAGGCACACCCTGCCGCCCTGCCCGTGGCCGGACAGGGAGGCGAAGCCAGGGTGTCCAAGCCTCATAACCAAAGGGAGCGGTTGGGTTTAATCGTCTGTTCAGGAAGCTGGCACCCACGGCTGCTCAGGAGGCTGAGATCTGAGGGCCACAGTTCAGACCCAGCTCAGTGAGGAAAATCCATGCAACTCTTTATCTCCAGTTAACTACCAAAAAGCCAGAAGTGGCAAGTGGTAAGAGCTCAAGCCTTGAGCAAAAAAAGCTCAGTGATGGTGCCCAGGCCCTGAGTTCAAGCCCCAGGACTGGCATCTGCGTACACACATGCACGCACACGTGTATGTGTTCAACAGTGTATTTCAGTTGCAGTGGGTGGTGCTGACCCAGTTCACATGAGACATGTCTTAATATGATTTTTTTTGGGGGGGGTCGTCGTGGGGCCTGAACTCTGGTCCTGGGCGCTGTCCCTCAGCTCTTCAGCTCAAGGCTAGCACTCTACCACTTGAGCCAGAGCACCCTTTCTGGCTTTTTTCTTTTTGCTTATGTGGTGCTGAGGAATCGAACCCAGAGCCTCAGGCATGCAAGGCAAGGGCTCTACCACTGAGCCACCTTCCCAGCCTGACTTATATGATTTATATATTTAAATTCCACAGATGTGATAGCACACACCAGCAGTCCAGTACGTCGGAGGCTGAAGCAGGAGGATATGAGTTAAAGGCTAGGCTGGGCTGTGTAGTGAGACCTTGACATGCAGAAATTAAACGACAGTTTCAGTCATCTGTAATCCTATTCAGGAGGCTGAGGATTGAGGTTTGAAGCCAGCCCAGGCAGAAAAACCTTAGCTATAAAATGGCAAAAGCCAGGCTGAAGTGTAGCACATCTTGGGGGCACAGGTTCATCCCACCTCTCTACTGTACAACCCCGAAAGGAGACGCTGAGTTAAAGCACCTGACCACTAGGGGAGGCTTTGGCTGTGTTACGCTGAGTGTCTTCTAAGGGTCTCTGGTCTGTTGTGTCTCGCCCATGGACAGGGTACAGAATGCGGGCTACTCCGTGAGCCGGCCTGAAGGGGACACGGGGAAGTACAGGTCCATCCCCCACCACCACCGAGGGGAGGTCCAGTTTCTCGGAAGGTTGGTACCGACCGTGTTCGTCCCACGTGTTTGTGGGCCTGGCTGACCACCGGGCAGGCCCCTGCGGCGCCTGTGTGCGCGCAGGCTTCCTGAGGCGGGCGCAGGGGAGGTGCAGGCCGCCAGTGTGATTTGGGGAGTCACTCGCTGAGCACCCTGAGTGCGGAGTGGGGAAGGTGTGCGCCGGCCGTGGGCGGGGGGGGGGGCGCTCCCCCCCCCCCCCAGCCCCATGCCGCGTCTGGGCTACCACGTGGTGTCCTGAGCCCCGGTTCCGGCACCACAGCCCGATGCAGGAGGGGGTGGGTGGCTCCGGCCAGCGCCCTTCTCCTGTGAGCCTGGGGGGAGGGGAGCGCTCTCTGCACACCTGTCCCGTCCCTCAGCTCTGCCTCTGGGCCCCCCAGGTGGGCTGGTCTGCGTGGGGTGTCCCTCCCAGCATGGGGTTCGCTGTGGGCAGCGCACGCAGCAGCCAGGGGAGGCAGGCGGGAGGCGGGAGGCGGGCCCGGGCAGTGCCCGGGAGAGGTGGGCCCAGCTGCGTGTCCCCCGCCCAGGTACGCGCTGCTGCGGAAGTCCAAGGAGCGGCAGGGCCTGGACGGGCTCAACAACCTCAACTACTTTGCAAACGTCACGTACGACGCCTTGTATAAGAACATCACCGTCAACCTGACCCCCGAGCTGGCCCAGGTGGGAGACTACTGACAGGACCACCGGGGACGCCGGCCTCCGCGCCGCGGCCCGCGCTGGTCGGGAGTGAAGGACCGGCCGCAGCGAGCTGGGAGGACGGAGCCGAGCTCACCGCGCCGCCGCCGAGCCGCGGGGCGCCTCCGCAGTCAGGAGCCCCAGCCCCGGACGCCGCGAGCTGCCGGGTCTGCCCTGGAGCCGGCCCCCCACACACCCCTCGAGGGGGCCCCGTGGGCAGGCCTCGCCAGCCATCTTCTGCACCTCTGGTGTGCTCTTTGGTTCTTGTTTTTTAAAATGTCCTGCTTCGGTGGGGACTGGGGGAGGGGGGCCTGGCGTCAAGCGGACTCTCCACCTTCGCTTCTTGAAGAAGTCTAACTGTACATAGCGTGTAAATGCCTTTGTAAGATTTAATTTTATAGCTGGCTCCCATTCACAGCAAAGCTTTACGCATCAGATCACTCGTGTGAGTTGCGGTGAGGCCAGGAGGATGCGCCGCTCCCTCCACTGTCACTTGGAAGGGAGTGGTCCAGGTGACAGACCTCCTCTCCCTTCCTCCTGCCGTCCCATGGCGTCCCTGTGGCATCCTTGGCTCCTGCGGCCACACCTCTCTCCCCCTCCTCCTAAACGGGGGCAGCTACTGAGGAGCACCGCGTAGTGTGCTCAGAGCGGCAGGCCCCGGGAGCCGGTGTGGCGGTGCACGCCTGGAGTCCCAGCGCTTGGAGGCTGAGCTGGGAGGACGGGGAGTGAGGCCAGTCTGCGCTGTTCACGCCGCGTCTCCAAAAACGAAACAGGACCTGTGTGGAACTGTGCACAGCCAGCTCCTGGGCCCCCGCGTGTTGGGGAGAGCAGGAGTGTTTGGGGTGATCCTCTGCTCACCCGCCTCAGCCATCCCTGGGCCCTTCTCAGACTTCTGGAAAGATCCCTCGCCGCAGCCTCCACTCCGTCCCCCAGGGACGAGCGCACAGCGAGGCTCGGGTGACAGTGCCGAGTCGGCTGGTCCGGGTGGACGGGTCTCGCCGTGACCTGGATGCCCACAGAGCCCTCCTCCGCGTCCGGAGTCGGATTGCGCACTGCGTTTGAACTTGTGCCTCTTCCCCTGAGCCAAAGCCCTCCGCTCCCGCCAGCCTCTTCTTCAGGATTCCGGAACATGCTAGACTTGCCCCTCCTTTTCCGTAAGGCGTATTTATATATTGTGATTTGGAGTACTTTCTGGAGTGCTTCATATTTTTTTTTAATTGCCTTGTTTGCCTTCGACCTCATTTGATTTTCATGGTTTACACGGGCGTGTGTGGGCATGTGGACGTGGGCGGCGGCTTCCGGCTGCACGCGTGGGTCTGTGGACGTATGACCCCCAGAGCGGGGGGGACCGGCCCGGCCTGCGCTCGCTCCGGAGCCCCGGGCGCGCTGCGGGAACGCCGCGGCTGGGCTGACAGGGCGGCGCTGCCCTGGAGGACGCCGGAGCCTTTCACGCTTCCAAACGCTCACGCCACTCGCTCTTCCTTCGTCTTAGGGTGTGCATAGCAATAAACGTCATGTCCCCCGCCCCTCCATGCCATCCTGCCCTGGCACCCCGAACGCCGGAGAGCCGCAGCTGGGTGGCTCTGGGAAGGCCGCGTCTGCCGGCCAGGGCGATGGGGCTGCGGTTCGGGGCGTCGTGACCCCAGTGGACACTCGGCCTTCGCCCGCCTCCCCCATTCTTCGCGTCTTTGCAAAGTGAGCACAGGAGCAGCCGCCCCAACGGAACCTCTGAACCTCTTAGGCGAGCCTGCACGGCGTGCGCGGCCCAAGTTCAGTACCGCAGCAGGGCACCCGGCCCGCACGCGAGCTGTGCAGACTGAAAAACACGCGTTTAAGCAAAAGGAACAGAAGCTCAGATTCACGCGTTGGGTGGCAGAATCCCTCAGGTCCACTGCTGGGTGGCCAGGGCGCGGCCCTTCATGCATTTTCGTTTTTGGGGTGTTTACAGAATCCTCATTTTGACAGGCGCAGACCCTCGCGAGCGTCCTCTCCGCAGACGGGCGGGGCGTGGCGGCACGGGGCGCGGCCGCTCATCCAGCGCTAGGTTTTGAGCTTGCCTTCATGTTTTAAGAGGTGCCGGGGGTACATTTTTGCACTGAAATCTACGGATGTTTTAAACACTTTTCACAAGAGTAGTCCTTTGTCATTACATTATTTACTCATGTGTTTGTACATTTTTGTATGTTAATTTATGAATGATTTTTTCAGTAAAAACACATTCAAGAACCAAGCTTCGAGACTGGCTCTTTGTGGACTTTGCGGGGCGGGGGAGCAGAGGGGGGGATACACACACACACACACACACACACACACACACACACACACACGGCTCTACTTCGGCTTCTTGCTGGTTAATTGGCCTGGCTTGGAACCACGTCCTTTGAATGGCTGGGATTACAAGCATAAGCTACTAGTACCCAGCGATTGCTTCTGACACTTCACTTTAGATGTTGGAGACTCTTTCACACCAAGCTAACTCCAGGTTCAGATGTCACTGCCTCAGAGCCCGAGCCTGGGTCAGACCAGAATGCCACACCTCTCCTAAGGTGTCTGGACGTGGCTGGCCTAGTCCTTTCTCAAGGTCACGGGGCTGCCAGCCCTTCCCAGCTCTGCTCCAGGGCCGATGGCCGCGGAGGCACGGCGCTGCCTGGCTGCTGGGTTTCTGTTTCAATTTCCTGTCCCCGCAGGGGCCACCCACGGGAGAAACCAGGGCTCTGTAAGGCCTGTCCTCCCCCCGCCCCCCATTTCCACCTGCTCCTCAAAGCGCAGCTGTTACTCCAGCTCTTGGCTCCCCCTCCACCCCCTCAGGCACTCAAGGCCTGGAACACCTGCTGTGGCCCAGAAGGGCCTCATTTCTGGGTGGAGGTGAAGGTGAAGGTGGCCCCTCCCCAGGGCCTCAGTGTGAACCACCTGTTTCTCCTCTGGGGTGCGATGAGCACCTCATTTGGAACTAACTGAAAACCAGGGAGGCTCCAAGCATTTGATTCCTGTATTATAGGCGGTGGGGAGCCAAGGTTGTTTCTTGAGAGTGGCTGTCACAGGAGTTGGTGGATGTGCATCTATCCACCGCTGTATTGAGCATCTGCTCTCCGCCAGTCTCTGAGCTGGCGTGGACCAGCATTCGTGGGTAGGGGTGAGCTGACAGGACACAGGTCGCAAGAAAGAGGTCCAGAGCCTGCTGAGAATTATGAATGAAAGAAAGCCAGGAGGGTGGGGCTTCAGTCAGTGGTCAGGCCCAGAGACAGACTAGACGCTACAGCACGTGCAAAGGCCATGAGGTACCAGCAAACTCCCTGGACTGGAAAAAAGCCAGGAAGCCAATATGGCTGAAGGGAGGGAACGTGGTACAGGCGAAGGGAGTTGCCTGGGCCAGGGGGAGAGCTTGGACAAGGGCAGCCAGAGGCCACTGGGAGGTTTTTTATTTGGGGGGAGGGCCCACTGGGAGTCTGTGCTAGTCAGATGGCTTATCTTGGGCTGGGCTCTGGTCCTCGGCCCCACCCACAGGAACTTGGCCCCTGGCTCATCTCTGCCCTCTGTCCTTTGGGTTGAACCCCGTATCAGCAGGTGGCCCAGACCTCATGCCTCATGCAGCGCCACAGACTGGAGCTTTCTGCAGGCTCAAGAGGGCGGGGGCCTGCCTGAGGCCACACAGCAAAGGGAGGAGGGCGGCTATGATGGCGGCCTGTCACGGGGCTCCTGTGGGACATCGGTCAGGGGCAGTGACAAACTCCCGGGACAGCAGGAAGGGTGTAGACACAGCATGGCTGCCCTTAGCTGCCGAGCCGGACACCGAGGCCCCATGGGCCCCAGCCTCCCAGGACCCCACTGCCAAGGGCACAGGGTCTGGTGTCCCCTGGAGGTTTTAAGATTTGTGTGTGTGCCAGTTCTGGGGCCTGGGGTCAGGAACTGGGCTCTGTCCCTGAGGTTTGTTTTTTTTCCCTCTAGGTAGGCGCTCTACCACTCGAGCCATACCTCCCCTTCTGGCTTTTTGCTGGTTAATTAGAGATAAGCATCTCACACATTTCTGCCCAGGTGACTTTTGGACTGTGATCCTCCGATCTCAGCATCTCCAGTAGCTAAGATTAGATAGACACGTGCACAATCACGTTCCTTGCTGCATAGCCCTTCCCTGGATGAATGGGTGAAGAAAAGCGAGGTACACACATACAGTGGAATTGTACACATCCGTTAGGAAAATAGTACGCCATCATTTGCAAAGAATTGAATGGACCTGGAAAACGGTATGCTAAGCTCCCACCCATGGGCACTGGCGCCCCTGGTGGCCGGAGGAGACATTGCAGGCATCGGAGTAGCCTGCCCCAGCTGCCCTTCAGGGTCACCTCCCCGGCTCCCGGCCTCCCTGGCCCCTCACAGTCTAATCTATCAGGGGGCCCCATTGGAGTCAGCAGGTGGGGAGGGTTCCCTACTCATCCACAGCAGAGCCAGGCCCCCAGAAGACCCTGGAGTGGGGCTCTGCCATGTAACACGGGAGTACGCCCACCCCGCTGCATTCTCCCTACACCCAGACTCACCGAGAGCGAGCGCACGGGTGGCTCACGCCCATCATTCTAGCTACTCAGGAGGCTGAGATCTGAGGGTCAAGGCCAGCTTGGGCAGGAAAGTCTGTGAGGCTCTTCTCTCCAGTTAACCAGCAAAAAGCCAAAAGTGGTGCTGTGGCCCAGGCGGTAGAGCGCCAGCAGCATCCAAGCCCAAGTTCAAGTTCTGGTACTTCCTACGTGGCATTTATCTCACCTGCTGATTTGGCTCTTTGTTCATCTGTGTGAGCAGCTGCTGGGGCAAGGGGAGGGAAGTGGGGGGTGGGGGAGACCCTGCCGTTCTCTGTATGGTTCTCCCTGGTCCCTCTCTGGCGGCTCAGCCAGCATCCAGTCTGCCCCGCACACAGGCGGTGCTCAGCATCTGTGCAGACTCAACAGCAGCGTATCAGTGGAAGGAAGAAGGCGGTCCCTGCCTTACACCAGAACTTAGGGTGTTCCAGTCCCACCGCCAGCTACAAGCTGTGCCGCCTTGGATGGGCTCGTGAGCTTCTCTGGGCCTCAGTGGCCCAGCGGGAATAAACGTGGTCCCCCACCTTGCATTCCCACAGTGGATTGCAGCAAGGCCAGGCACTAGCCCACAGTGAGCGATGGGGCAGCGATTCGGGCTGCTCTGGGGGCAAACAGGAGGTGCTCAATAAGGACAGTAGCTTCCCTCGTCCCCTTCCACCTCTGGAAGGGGTGGGCTTGTGTCTGTCATCCTCGTGCTCATTAAGTGTGGTGTGGAGGGGAAGGAGATGGGTGTTGGCTGCACTCTGTCCCAAAGGCCCAGGGGAATACCTGTCCCCCTTGGGGTGACTACTGTGCTGCTGTCATTCCACAGAGTGGCCACAAGGGGGAGAGCGGGAGCTGCCAGCCCCCAGGACAGGTGTCGGGAGACAGCCTGCTGACACCCAGTGTCCCGGCACCTTCCTCCCCCCAGCCCTGGGCCTTCCTGGGCCATCCTGGCCGGAAGAGCCCCGCTGCACCAGCATCTGCCCCCACACAGGATGGGACAGGGCGGCCACCAGCAGGCCGGGTGCTGGCCACCAGTGCATGACCCAGTTAGGGCCTGCCTGGGTTGGTGGAGCTCCGCCTTTGTGGCTGCTGTGGCTGGAGTTTGACCTTGGGTGACCTGTGGGAGGCAGGAGGAAAGGAAGGGACATTCGTGGGGTATTGAAAATGTATTGAAGTGGCCTACCTGCTGAGAAAGGGGACTGTCTGAGACTCGGAGGCCAGGGGAGCCCAGAAAGGCAGTGTTTGATCCAACCGTGAGGGTATGCCCTGGGGAGGGGCGGAGGAGGAGCTGTGGCTGGAAGCTGGGAACCCAAGCAACATGCAAAGGTCCTGGGGTGGCTAAAGGAGCCTCAGAGGTGTGCCACAGAAAGCATAGGCCCTGAGTTCAAGCCCCAGTGCCGTCACAGAAGAAAAGTTGACTGGTACTGGTGGCTCACACCTGTAATCCTAGTTACTTAGGAGGCTGAGATCTGGGGATCATGGCTGGAAGCCAGCCAGGGCAGGAAAGTCTGTGAACCAACTAGGATAGTAGTAAGAAAGAGCTAAAAACAGCTACTGCAGGGACTGGGAAGGTGGCTCAGTGGTAGAGCGCTTGCCTCGTATGCCTGAGGCGCGGGTTCGATTCCTCAGCACCACATAAGCAGAAAAAGCTGGAAGTGTGTGTGTGTGTGTGTGTGTGTGTGTGTGTGTGTGTGTGTGTGTGAAAGTGAGATTCGAGGCAGCTCCAGCTTTGTCACATGGATGAGAGCCCAGAGCAAAGATTCTAGAAGCAAGCTGACTTTCTCCCTGGAGTTGTTCACAGCCGGAGCACGGGGCTCCTGGTGGGGAGGACTTCCGGGGGGGGGGGGGGGGGGAGCACTCGGGGTCAGGAGCGCCACTGCCTGCGGTGGGGGGGGGGGACCGGGGGCTGCGGGCCTCGATCCCAGACAGACCCTCCAGCCCTGGGGTGCCCCAGCTCGCAGGGGGGAGACCCGGGAGCAGGGGCTCTGGTGGGGCTCAGCCGGGCCCACGGGGCGCCCGTGTCTCCGGGTGACTTTTTTTAGCTCGGTTTGTTTGTCACGGCAAGATGTTCCCTCACCGTCAACTTTCCCCGCAGGGTCTGGAAACCATTTCCAGATGGGAAGTCATTTGAGGGAAGAAAAATGGCTGGAATTACAGACTACTGTGCTGCCAGCACCCTGCCCCACCCCACCGGCCAGCAGGCCCTGGAACTTTCCTGAAGCTGGAGGTCTCTGATGAGGACAGCCTTTGCTTTGGCGGGTGCATTTAGAAGCTGTTCCCTCCACCTCATCTCTGTCTGTCTGTCTGTCTGTGCTGGGGAGGGAACCCAGAGCCTGGCACACACTAAGCTAAACCAGCTCCATTGATCAAGGCTCAGCCCACCCACACAGGCCAGTCATAGCCGTGGCTGCCCACGGGAGGAGGAGCCCAGAAGACCCAGGGAGCCGCGAGGTGGGTGGACGGGTGGACGCTGAGGAGTGGGGGCTGGGGGCTGGGACAGGCTGGGGTTTCAAGGCTGAGGAGAAGTGAACTTTGACCCATCTCTCTGCTGCAGGACTGAAGGGGAGCAGGGCTGGGAACCCCTGTTTTCTAGTGGGTGCCGCCATGTGCTCACCGCTGTTAGAGCGTGTGTCTGTCTTTGTGTCTGTGTGGTACCGGGGCTTGAACTCAGGGCCCGTTGCTTTCGCTCAGGGTTTTTGCTCAGTCCATTACACTTGCTAGCTGGTAACACAGAGCAGGAAGATGCGGCAGCAGCCGTGACAGTGGCCGAGGACCTGCCACCAGTGGCCCTCGCTGGGGCGTGGCCGGGGCTGCAGAGACGGTGCCAAAACGCCACAGCACAGAGGTCGCAGACACGGCACCGCGGGCGGCAGTCAGTTAATGGTGGCTGCAAAAGCCAACCCAGGCTGGACACCGGTGGCTCGCGCCTGTCATCCTAGCTACTCAGGAGGCTGAGATCTGAGGATCGTGGTTCAAAGCCAGCCCAGGCAGGAAAGTCCATGAGACTCTAATCTCCAGTGAATCACCAGAAAACCAGAAGTGGCGCTGTGGCTCAAGTGGTAGAGCGCTCGCCTTGAGCTGAAGAGCTGAGGGACAGCGCCCAGGCCCAGAGTTCAAGTCCCATGACCGACTACAGATAAAAAGCCTATGTGGCCAGGTGTGTGGGCTGAGGAGGGCAGAAGCGAGGCTGAAGGGAGCTGGGTCTGTGAAGAGCCGGGGAGGGAATGGCTGTGGGCAGGAGCCCTGCCCAGGATGACCAGGACCCTGCAGGGGGTGGGGGGCAGAGCTTCAGCCAGCTCCGCCCGCCATGTGTGAGGGGTCTGCTTTCCCCGGCTTAGCGGGCGCCCTCCACCATGAGCTTTCGGGGTTCTGTGTCTTCCCTACGAGAAGCGGGCATCTCAGGACAGCGGCCCCTGCTCTTGGGAAGCTGAGCACCGAGCGCAGTGCCTGGACGGGGCTGGCCGTCCCCCGTGCACGGCCGCAGGCTGCCCACGTCGCATTTGCTGTTACCTTCTCCTTCCTGCTGGATGCCCAGGCCACACGTCAATGCCTGGGTGTCCACGTGGCCTGGTACGGGGAGGGTCACCGCGTGCGTGAAGGATGTGGGTCATGTTCCGCGTCCAGGGCCTCTGGCGCGTTGCTGTCTGCGGCTGGCCCAGCCCGGAGGAAAAGCCATTTACTTGATTCCTTTCTGGCAGGCCGTGTGCGCAGGCCATGGGGTGGAACATTTTTCAGCCATGAGGAAACCTGGGCTGGAGCCTGTCCTGGGGAGACGCGGGGTGGGAGAGGCCACCAGTGACTCATCCCTTCCTGCTGACCACCGCCTGCCTGGCCCCCACAGGTCAGCCGGCCCGCACAGCCCGGCACGGGTCAGGAGAGGGAGGGGCCTCTGTTGTCTGCGCCCGGATGCTTTGTCCTCCCGGGAACCTGCGGCAGGGGGCGCCCGTGCCGGCCCGAGGTCCTGGCTCCGGCCTGACAGCGCTCTCTGAACCGCTCTGAGTCACCTTGCCTGCCACCCGCTCCTCCTGCCTGAGGGCCCCCAACAAGATGCTGTCACCAAGTGTTTATGGAGCAGCCACAGAGCCACCCACCACACCAGGCGCTGGGCCCAAAGGGAAAAAAACCATGTGCCCTCCTGAGCCGGTGTGGGAAGGGAGCCGCGTGTGTCCCTGCGTGCACACGTGCGTGCACGGGTTTCTCCGTGCCGTCACGTGTGTGCACATGTGTGCTGCGCCTTGTGCATGCATGTTTTGTGCGTGCACGTGTGTGCCTATGTGAGGCTGTTTGTATGCCTTGTACCTGTGTGCGCACACCTTACAGGTGCACCCGACTGGTGTGCGGTGTGTACATGGTCTATGTGTGTGTGTCCAGCAGAACAAGGCCCCTTCCCGGGAATGTCTTCATCCACAGGAGCTGGGAGCTGGGAAGGGCCTGGAGCCTCCCCAGAGGGACCAGCTCTTCCCACAGCTTGATTTTTAGCCTAGTGCAATCCAAGGACTTCTGACCACTAGAATTATAAGATAGTAAACTTGTGCTGTTTCCAGCTCCCGAGTGTGTGGCCATTTATTCCAGCAGCGGCAGGAAACAAAGGTGAAAGTGAAATGGAGGTCTGAAAGTGGCGAGGCCAGGAGCTGTCGGCTGAATAGGGGACAGGGAACCTGGAACCTGGGCAGGAAGCAGTAGCAAGTGCAAAGGTCCTGGAGTGGGGACATGGCTGGCGTGTTCCAGGCATGCAGGGCAGCAGCATGCTGGCCAAAGTGAGTAACAGGAAATGGAGGGACTGGCCAGGGAGGGTGTGGGGGGTGATGAACCCTGGCATGAGAGTCTAGGCAGGGCCGGAGGCAGGGACAGCATGTCCTCTGTTTCACCCTGGAGCTGCCAGGCCTGGAGGAGTCAGGCTGGGCTGCAGTACTGAAGTTGGGCTGCCGCCCTCAGTACCGGAGCCCAGCCGGTGCCCTGAGCTGGGGCCTTGCCCCCCCTCCCCTCCTGTACTTTGTGACCTGGGGCTGGATGCTCACCCTCTCTGGGCCTCTCCCCTCCCCCGTGTAAAGTGGTTAAACAGGGGTCTAAAACGGCCAGCCCACAACCACATCCTGCCCACGAGGTGTTTAAATGCTTTAAGTTGGTTGCCAACACTTAAACTTCTTGTAAAATGTGAGATTTCTGGCTTATCTTGAGAAATCAGAAGGCCAGAGAGCTGGGCGGCCGGGGCTGTGTAGAGCCCCGCGGTCCCCGCCCAGCCCCGCGGTCAGTGCTGGTATCCTCCTGCCTCATGGGGGCTGGGTTTGCCACCCTGGGGTCTACAGGCCATTGGCAATTGATCTTCGGCTCAAATGTATGGTGTACTGACTGCGCAACCCATTGCCTATGTACTGACCGACTGTGTGCAACGCAATGCTGAGCCAGCCGCGGTGGCCCCGGAGCAATCAGGAGGCCGGGCCGGCCACAGGTGATCTGCAAGTGTGATGTGGAGGGCAGATCCTGGGAGCAATGAGGTCAGGGCCAGAGCCACCAGCGCCACCCTCTCCACAGAGGCCTGCCTGTGGGCAGCCTGTGTGTGTGTGTGCAGCCTGTGTGTGTATGCAGCTTGTGTGTGCAGCCTGTGTGTGCAGCCTGTGTGTGCAGCCTGTGTGTGTGTGCAGCCTGTGTGTGCAGCCTGTGTGTGTGTGTGCAGCCTGTGTGTGTGCAGCCTCTGTGTGTGTGTGCAGCCTCTGTGTGTGTGCAGCCTGTGTGTGTGTGTGCAGCCTGTGTGTGCAGCCTGTGTGTGTGTGCAGCCTGTGTGTGTGTGCAGCCTGTGTGTGCAGCCTGTGTGTGTGTGTGCAGCCTGTGTGTGCAGCCTGTGTGTGCAGCCTGTGTGTGTGCAGCCTCTGTGTGTGTGCAGCCTGTGTGTGCAGCCTGTGTGTGTGCAGCCTGTGTGTGCAGCCTGTGTGTGTGCAGCCTGTGTGTGTGCAGCCTGTGTGTGCAGCCTGTGTGTGTGCAGCCTGTGTGTGCAGCCTGTGTGTGCAGCCTGTGTGTACAGCCTGTGTGTGCAGCCTGTGTGTGCAGCCTGTGTGTACAGCCTCTGTGTGTGTACAGCCTGTGTGTGCAGCTTGTGTGTACAGCCTGTGTGTGCAGCCTGTGTGTGCAGCCTGTGTGTGCAGCCTGTGTGTACAGCCTGTGTGTGCAGCCTGTGTGTGTGTGTGCAGCCTGTGTGTGTATGCAGCCTGTGTGTGCAGCCTGTATGTGTGTGCAGCCTGTGTGTGCAGCCTGTGTGTGTGTGTGCAGCCTGTGTGTGTGCAGCCTGTGTGTGTGTGTGCAGCCTCTGTGTGTGTGCAGCCTGTGTGTGTGTGTGCAGCCTCTGTGTGTGTGCAGCCTGTGTGTGTGTGTGCAGCCTGTGTGTGCAGCCTGTGTGTGCAGCCTCTGTGTGTGCAGCCTGTGTGTGTGCAGCCTGTGTGTGTGCAGCCTGTGTGTGCAACCTGTGTGTGCAGCCTGTGTGTGCAGCCTGTGTGTGTGCAGCCTGTATGTGTGTGCAGCCAGTGTGTGTGCAGCCTCTGTGTGTGTGCAGCCTGTGTGTGCAGCCTCTGTGTGTGTGCCGCCTGTGTGTGTGCAGCCTCTCTGTGTGTGCAGCCTGTGTGTGCAGCCTGTGTGTGTGCAGCCTGTGTGTGCAGCCTGTGTGTGTGTGTGTGTGCAGCCAGTGTGTGTGCAGCCTGTGTGTGTGCAGCCAGTGTGTGCAGCCAGTGTGTGCATGGCCTCTGTGTGTGTGCAGCCTCTGTGTGTGCAGCCTGTGTGTGTACAGCCTCTGTGTGTGTGCAGCCGATGTGTGCATGGCCTCTGTGTGTACATGGCCTCTGTGGCGTGGCCGCTCTGTGTGCATGGCCTCTGTATGTGCATGGTCTCTGTGTGTGCAGCCTCTGTGTGTGCATGGTCTCTGTGTGTGCAGCCTCTGTGTGTGCAGCCTCTGTGTGTGCAGCCTCTGTGTGTGCATGGTCTCTGTGTGCATGGCCTCTGTGTGTGCATGGTCTCTGTGTGTGCATGGCCTCTCTATGTGCATGGTCTCTGTGTGCATGGTCTCTGTGTGCATGGCCTCTGTGTGTGCATGGCCTCTGTGTGTGCATGGCCTCTGTGTGTTCATGGCCTCTGTGTGTGCAGCCTCTGTGTGTGCAGTCTCTGTGTGTGCAGCCTCTGTGTGTGCATGGTCTCTGTGTGTGCATGGCCTCTCTGTGTGCATGGCCTCTGTTTGTGCATGGTCTCTGTGTGTGCATGGTCTCTGTGTGTGCATGGCCTCTGTGTGCATGGCCTCTGTGTGTGCATGGTCTCTGTATGTGCATGGTCTCTGTGTGCATGGCCTCTGTGTGTGCATGGCCTCTGTGTGTGCATGGTCTCTCTGTGTGCATGGTCTCTGTGTGCATGGTCTCTGTGTGCATGGTCTCTGTGTGCATGGTCTCTGTGTGCATGGTCTCTGTGTGCATGGTCTCTGTGTGCATGGCCTCTGTGTGTGCATGGTCTCTCTGTGTGCATGGTCTCTCTGTGTGCATGGTCTCTGTGTGCATGGCCTCTGTGTGTGCATGGTCTCTGTGTGTGCATGGCCTCTCTGTGTGCATGGTCTCTGTGTGCATGGTCTCTGTGTGCATGGCCTCTGTGTGTGCATGGCCTCTGTGTGTTCATGGCCTCTGTGTGTGCATGGCCTCTCTGTGTGCATGGTTTCTGTGTGCATGGTCTCTGTGTGCATGGCCTCTGTGTGTGCATTGTCTCTGTGTGCATGGCCTCTGTGTGTGCATGGTCTCTGTGTGCATGGTCTCTGTGTGCATGGTCTGTGTGTGCATGGCCTCTGTGTGTGCATGGCCTCTGTGTGTGCATGGCCTCTGTGTGTTCATGGCCTCTGTGTGTACATGGCCTCTCTGTGTGCATGGTTTCTGTGTGCATGGTCTCTGTGTGCATAGCCTCTGTGTGTGCATTGTCTCTGTGTGCATGGCCTCTGTGTGCATGGGCTCTGTGCAGGCTGGCTGTGCTCACCCCACTCCCTGGAGCTGGTTTTTCCCTAAGCTGGTAGTGACATGGGGTCTGGAGCCAGGCTGACCACTACCACCCTCTGTGCTTGCTGACCAGCCTGCTGGACTCTCCCTCTGCAGGGGAGACCCTGGTCCACTCGGGGCAGACAGGAATCCTCCGCCCTCTGGCTGACCCAGCCAGCCTGGGGTACCGGGAAGAGTGGGG